>NC_140971.1:1086215-1098715 GCF_056783735.1 Eptatretus burgeri
AGATACAGTGGCCAGTGGTTGCTGGATATTTCTATATGCTCGCACTGGTTGTGTTCTCACCCTCACAATCTTTCTTCGAATCACCAAGGGGACGTGTTATTTGATCCGATCAGCCAATCTTAGTGTTGTGCGGCCCACGTACCGAGCTTCACATCGGCACTTAAACTCATAAATAACATTGCTGTTTTGTGTGGTGGGAAGCACATCATTGTTGACTGACGTCAGCAAACGGCGAGAGGGAAAGATTACTCAGAGTTTCACAGCCAGAAACGTGTTGGATACAATGTATTTGATTTGTACTTCAAACCTTCGTGATGATTTCCCTTTCCAGAGCATCCTGATATAGACTGGAAATTTGTCCGGACCAATCTTCCGATCTTTTGTAGTGTTTGGAAACTTGTGCACGTATCTCTTCACTGCATGCTAGGGATAACCATTCTCACCGAGTATATTCATGATTTTGTCAATTTCAGCAGGAAGATTACAAGGTGAACAAATCCTCTGTTAACCAGGATATTGATCAAGGCAATTTTTTTCTCGTGGAGCTGTGCGAGTCCCACAGAGTATACTGCCCTGTGAAAGTCGGCTTCCGGTAAACGGATGTTGTGAAACCAAGGTTGGACCACTCAACCAACACGTCCAAAAACGGTAACGTGTTTGACGATTCCAGTGCCGTGGTAAGCTTCATCGCTGGATGTGGAGTGTGAGCCATGCCTGGAAATTGCCACATGCCATCCGAGACTCAAACAAAGCAAAAATGTCATCAACATACCTATAGTATACAATGGCGGAATCGACCCCTTGCCGACCAGTCAGTCTCTGCATTTGCAAGAGCTGGGCCTAATGGAGAACCCATGGCCACGCCGTCCGTTTGAACATACATCATGTTGTTAAAACTGAATTCCACCTCCCTTGTTGCTGTGTTCATTAATTCCACGAAGACGACGTGTTCTGAGATCATCGGTTGTTCCAGATCGGTGCGATACAGCAAATGTGCGCATATCTCAATCGTCTCCATCAATGGTACATTCGTGAACAAGCTTTTAATATCAAAGGATGCCATGATGTTGTCCTCATTTGTCAGAGTTTTAGCTCTAATTGATTCTGCAAATGTGAAGGAATCCTTAACCACGAAATGAGAAAGTGAATCAAATACTGGTTGCAGTACCTCTCCCAACCACTTGGCAAGTTCATGTTGTGCTGATCGCACTGTGGACTGTATCGGTCTTAGAGGGATATTCTCCTTGTGAATCTTCGACAGGCCGTACATTCTTGGACGTTGGGCTCCAACAGGTTTAATTCTGTCTAACACCTCCTTTGATAGTTCTCCATGTTTGAGAAGCTGCAACAGTCGTTTGACGATCTGACCTTCCACCTGAAAGCGTGCGATCATGTTCCGTTACACCGCCCAGATATTTAAATTTGGTTTCGTCTTTCAGGATGTCCATCATCTTGTCGATGTAATCCATCTTATTCATGATTACCACTCCGGTGCCTTTATCCAGTTTACAGATGAGAATGGCAGCATTCCTCCTCAATCCTTGAATTGCCAAGAGAACATCCCGTTGCATGTCAAAATCCACGACGTTATTCGGGATTCCACAGTATGCATGCGTGAGGTCCGATAGTCTCGCACTCAGCGCCTGTTCTGCTTCGTTTGACACAGCCTGATGGGTTGATAGTTGGGCATACAGGAGTTCAAACTCAGCAAAATGTCTTCCCTCTTGATATTCTGGTTGGGAATGCCGAAGTTAAAACCGTGCGCCAACGCGAAAATTTCCGTGTCAGACAGCTTATAAGCCGATTTATTGAGGTCATGCTGGGATGAGTCTTTGATCACGGAACCGAATCGTGAAGTCTTTGTGAAGCTCGGTACGTGGGCCGCACAACACTAAGATTGGCTGATCGGATCAAACAACACATCCCCTTGGCGATTCGAAGAAAGATTGTGAGGGTTAGAACACAACCAGTGCGAGCATGTAGAAATATCCAGCAACCACCGGCCACTGTACCTGCTTCATCTGCCATTGCACAGCACCTAGTTGCCAACCCTATCTGTGCAGACCAGTACAATGCAGATATGTTCAGGATATTGAGCCGAGGTCAGAGCTCGTTTCATTTACGTATGTTGGAAGCAACCTTCATCCTGACCACCGATCCACTACTATTGTTACGGATTTGGAAGTTTACTGCACTCAACATACAGGTCCTATAGCTCAGTTATATCGATATGTAAATGTGGATAGATAGCTCCCTTTTCCCTTGTCTAATGGGTAATTAAATGTTCCTGCGCTGTGAAGTTATTTTAATAGTCAGGTTTTCTTTTGTTACAAACACCAACGAAAACCCTTTGCTCCCGGCATTCTCCGCGCGCTCGCTTGGGCACTCCAAGTAATGGAATGCGACAAGCCCCACCCACCGATTCGCTTGGCTGCGCTCCAAGAGAACGGAATGCGACAGACATAAAAAGGGAGTGGAGAGCACGGAAGGTTGGTGGTGGTTGTTTGGAGAGCACGGAAGGTGGTTGGTGGTTCTTCGGTTGAATCGACTTGAGCGGATTGTGAAGGTTTGGCGCCTCGTCTTCACCAGCGCGTGTTCTGGAGCGCGAGAGGATCCGCCGGAGCTCGGGAGGCTGATCGCGGCTCGCCGGTGGCTGGATTCGGCTCGCCTCTCGCTGGTGCCCGGTTCGACTCTGCGCGAAGACCACACGAGGTGGACATGTCCGAGGCAGGTTCTGGTTCTTGGTTCTTAGTTCTTAGTTGGCAGTTGGTGGTTGGAGTTGATGGTTGTTTGGCTGAGACTACTCGGGCGGGTTGCAAAGGATCGGCGCCTCCTCTTCACCAGCGCGTGTTCTGGAGCGCGAGAGGATCCGCCGGAGCTCGGGAGGCTGGTCGGGGCTCGCCGGTGTCTGGATTCAGCTCGCCCTCGCTGGTGCCCAGTTCGAACAGCTCGAAGAGCACACAAGGTGGACAGGTCCGAAGCAGGTTCTGGTCTTCAGTTTGCCTCTCCATCCGAGCTGGAGGCCTTAATAAAGACCACTTTGGGTCCGATTCCTGTGTGTCTGTGTGTCTGTGTGTGTGTGTGTGTGTGTGTGTGTGTGTGTGTGTGTGTGTGTGTGTGTGTGTGTGTGTGTGTGTGTGTGTGTGTGTGTGTGTGTGTGTGTGTGTGTGTGTGTGTGTGTGTGTGTGTGTGTGTGTAGCACCAGTCTGCTAAGTAATGAATTGTTAAGTGCCTTGCTGTACATACATGCTTATCAATATTCGGATAACTCTGCTCTTACGTGCTCCCCTCATTTCCCTATTGTTAAATAAATATCCCCATTTGTGAAATGTATCAGCTCGTTCGTGTCCTTTCCTCCATTGGCTTAGCATGCTGCGTGTTGGAAAATTAGCAAGGCTGTTGTGCCGCCGTAAGGGAACATTTGGACCGACGGATATTGGTGACAATCAGCTCGGGTTGCACACGGTTCGAGTACGCTAGCGGCTCGTTCCGTACGGGTCCCGTCGAGGGTGTGGAGACTCGGTAAATCGCCACATGGATATCTAGGTATTTTGACAATTGGCAAATAACCCTGTACCACATGGTAGAAATATTGATGCTTCACAGTCCGATAAGGGACCCGTACTTTTCGGAGTTTTCCAAAAAGATACGATCTAAATTCCGGGTGATCGGCGGAGCCGACTCTACTGCTCCACCTGGCGGTCGTGCTCGTAGCCGACGCCCGGCCCGCAACAAAATTGGTGTCAGGAGCGGGTTTCGAACCCCTCCGGCTCCGTAGAGAAATTTAAGGGTCGGACCAGGGGTGTATGGAGCGAAATCCGACCTCGGTTGCCCCAAATTACGAGCGTATTAAATTTTGTTCCCAACACGCAACATGTCTAGCCAAGACGAGCTGAGGCAGGTGGGTAGTAGTGGAGAGGAAGCCATGGTCCAGGACACCACCCCCATACAGGAACTTACCCCGCAACCAAACTGAGAGTCCGTAATGGGCGCAGGGGCGGTGTATGACACCCCCCCCTTCCATCAAACTTCCCTCCTGACCCTTGGCGGATCCGCGCCCGACCGAGGTGAATCGGCCTCGTCAGGGCCGTTTGACTGGGGCCGGTTGATGGAGATGGTACAAAACATGAACGACAAACTGGACGCGGAGGCGTGCAAATTGGATGCGATGAACAACAAAATGGACGCAAATGCACAACAAATGGATGAGATGAGAGGCGATAAGCAAACGCAGCGGGGTGAAATGCAGAGCATGGGGTAAGGCCTGCACACAAGCTTGGAAGGGATGAAGGGCATCATGGCGGCACCACATGGCGGAGACACCGAACCGACACGGAGTGTGCAATGTGTCCAGCCCGCAATGGAGACGGGTAAGGTCGGGATGACGAGAGACGCCGTCATGATAATAATTGAGGAGACTGAAATTAATGAACGCAAGGGGACAACGGAAAAATTCACGGAGACACCAAACGAGGTGACGGAGATGGAGAAATCAATAGAGGGGGACAAATTAAATGAAATTGACGAACACACACAGGTATAACTAAGAGGGGACAATGGGGTTGAGATTGGGGAATGTATCGTGACCCAGTGCGAGCAGCAGGATGGCCTCCTTAAGGGACAAAGGGAGACGCTATGCTCCCTTGAGGCGGATCGCGACGAGGTGAGCCCGGTCATGCCGAACGAGGTGGAGCGGATGAGTGCTGTTAACGGGTACACGCACAGCTTGAGAGGTATGGAGGCCCCGGAATAGCTTGAGGTAGCGCGAATCCCCGAAGTGAATGTCCCGGTGTGTGTGGTTAAGGGTAAGAGTGTCGAAATGTGTGTTGAAACGTGCGTATGGTGTGAGTGTCATGGCGTGCGTGAGTAACATGGCGTGCGCGGAAATGGACAGACGGATTCAGACGGGAGACGGGTGTGGCGAGCCTTATGCGCCGTGTGAAGTTGATTTGGTTACCGCGCCGGGTTCACGCGACGGCTTGTAAGGGGTCCGTGGCGCACTTCGCGCACGGCCGGCACCTGCGCGTCTTCGCAATCCCGCCCGGAAACGTTCCACGTCGGATACGAGCCGGCCTCATGGACGGCGAAACTGTAGGCGAGTGTCAGGTGAATTCGGCAAACCGTGGTTCCCCCGTGGGCGCGTGTACGGGGCATCACGTGCTGCATACCGCGTGTTCTGTTCACGGAACGCACGGAGCGGGTTTCCGAGACGATGCGTGCGTGCTGGCCTGCACGGAAAACCGCGCAGGCTCAGTGCGTGGGTGACGTCATCGGCGGGAATCTTGCGGCACGAATGCCGGGGAACACGTCGTTCCGCGTGGGGAACCTTTTGGACGTCGTGCAAAACAGTGCAAACGTCGTGCAAACGTCGTGCAAAAAAAAAAAAAACAGTGCACGTCGTTCCGCGTGGGAAATTTCCCGAAAGCAAGCGCTTGGTGCAATTGGCAGGGTGACGTCATGGCTGCACGAATCGGCCATCGGAGGGGACGTCGGTATTGTACTGTACTGAAATGGGAGATGCTTAGCAGGCAGACACGAAGCGGAGGAACAGTCGAGCCGGGCTGTGTTGCACGAGTGCGAGCGCGGGCGTACTGTGCCCGCGGCTCCCCTTTATTCCGTACTCGGTACACTCACGAGCCGGCCGACTCCAGCATTACTACGACGCCTCAGGAGGCGCGCACACCTCATATCCCTTGCCGACCCCCACGGCCACCTCCCATCATCACGCCCACCATGCAACATCACCATGCCCTTCCCCATAGGCCCACAGACTCCACCACACTCCTCCCCCCTAAAACTATGATTATTAACTGATTACCATTATAAGAAGCATGCAGAACACGAAGGACTTCGTGTAATAATCATGGAAATAAAATGAAAATAGCAAAGTATAATAGCACACCACATCATATAATGTGTCGATGCGAGCGAGTGGAGCAGCAAAGGTCAGGTCTGACCGCGTTTCCGATATGAAGCAGCAAAATGAGAAGCACAGCAGCATTACGCAGCAAAAACGCCCCCAGGCGGCCCACGCTGACATGACCCTCGCCAAGGTCGTAACGACCTCTCGAGCCAACCTCCTCCGGCCCCATCAAACGCCTCCGGCCCACTCCCCCCAGGCAGACCCGACGTAGATAAACATCTCGAGGCCGGCAGCCCGCTATCTGGAAGTCGTGGCGCCAGCCTTAGACCTTGGCCGGGGGCACTGAACAGCGCCGCTGGCTGCATGCATTTAATGCGCCAAAACAACTCACGCACCACAATCAGTTGAGACGCCAACGCCCGTCCCAACGGCCTTGAGCGAACACAGAGAGTTGCGCTCGCAATCAGAGGTGGGGGTAACGCCGACCAGGGCACCAGTCTTGGTTCCGAGTCGATCTCCGAGACCCACACGGCCGCTAGACGGGAGCAACTCCACTTAAACCACACTGCAATCATAGGCTCGTTATAAATCATTACGAATAATATTCGAAGCATCGCAAATTCATTTTTCCGTACAGCGCGCTTTTTTGATAAAATCCCAGTACATGACAAAGCAATTACCTGCGGCCCGGGACAGTGGACGGCCAACTCAACCTTTTTATTCGCCACCACCGCCCCTGAAGCCCCCACATCACATTGATCATAATCCAACTCCCATTGATTGATCTCCGCCACATCCACTTTTACACGAGAACTGCTGGCATTTATTTCAACAACGTTAAACTGCATCACTAGAGCAAGGAAAAGCACATATGCCATGAACAACAACCCACAACCCGCATCACGAGTCCGCTTCTTGGTTGTCGACTCGATGTTGTGACTCGCGACTCCCTCTAACGCCACGGGCTCACCGTCACCTGTCGAAGCTGCCTGCACCACACCGACGCGCATTGCCTCACGAACCCTGCCACAGCGCGGGAACTCATCGCGAGCGAAGCGCGGGAACTCATCGCGAGAGCTGATACGGCTCTCGCCGCCCGCCAGAGCCTCGCCCTCGGTACTCGACGAAGGCCTCGAAGAGAGTACTGGCACATCTGGAGGTACGAACCGGAGACCCAGTCCGAGGTGCGCCAGCCAGTCTCGACCCAACAGGGGGGGGCCCCTCCCCTCGTACAACGAACACCGAGAGCCGGGCGCGTCGATCTCGGTAGCGCACTGAGACGTCGGCCCTCGCAAGCGGTGCAATCGCCTCACCGGTGTACGTGTATAACGACAAGGCCGTCTTGACCAGGCGAATACCGCGAAGACCACGAGCCGCCCGCTCATCCATGACCGACACTGCCGCCCCGGTATCCACGCAAAACACAGTCGGCTGGCCATTCACTTCGACCTCAACCGTGAAAGGCGTCGTCATCTCCGAACCAACGGAAAACAGACTCAACCGTGGTTGCATCTCCCGCTCTGGCTCGCCGGCATTGTCAGGCCCCGGTTGCAGGCCGATCTCCAGGTCACTGGGGTCCTCTCGCACCTCGTCATCCAAGACCCCAACGGAGGCCCCCGCCATCCGACACACACGCTTCAAATGTCCCACCTTGTGACAATGCAAACACACGGTGTTCTTATACGGGCACATTTGTCGCAGGTGCGGACCCCCACACCCCCAGCAGCCGCGGAAAGTCCCTTCGCTCCAGGTGCGACCGTGCTGCGGTGCCCCCTCGCTCCAGGCGCGACCGTGCTGCGGTGCCCCCTCGCTCCCGGTGCGACTGTGCTGCGGTGCCCCTTCGCTCCCGGTGCGACCGTGCTGCGGTGCCCCTCGTCCCGCACCGCCAGGCGCGCGTGCGACCTGCGGCACTTGAGCCACCGCTCGGACTCCGGACTGCGTGACTCGTGGCACTTGTGCGGTTACCGCGTGGACTTCGGGATTAGCCGCCATACTCCAGCTGGAGCTACTCATTGCGTCCTGGCCAGCAATGGCACGGACATCCGTGAGCGTCTGCTCGACAGACGAAGCAGTCACGACCGCCGAGTCGAATGTGATGTCGGTTAATCGCAGGATAGCCGCTACCATCTTTGCGTCTCGCAGACCAGAAATAAAACGATCTCTGAGCCTTGTCGGACGCTCCTCTGCCGTGAATTTGCAAGGCACAGCCGAATGCTTCACTCATGCCACGAAGTCCGCAACGCGCTCCTCGCCACCCTTAGCGAGATGATCGAACTGGAACCGCGCGAGATGTAACGACTTCTCCGGCGCCAAGTGGGTCTTCATTTTCGCCACGATGTCCTGAAAGGATAGCACATCATCACTGGGTCTATTTGGAGCCACCAAATCACTCAGCAGGCGGTAGTGCTCCGTTGATAGCGAGGCGAGCAAGATCGCCTTGCGTTTCTCTTCATCCTCTACATCATTCGCCCGAAAGTAGCAACCTAACTGTTCAGAAAACAACTCGAACTCATCTCCCCCGAACACGGGTACACGTCCGTGTGCCGTGCCGCGACCTTCCGCCATGCTCCGTGAGACCCTTGGCTCCGTAGCTTGGAACCGCCCTTACACACGCCGATCCGCAGATCCTCGTTCGCCAACTGTACTGTACTGAAATGGGAGATGCTTAGCAGGCAGACACGAAGCGGAGGAACAGTCGAGCCGGGCTGTGTTGCACGAGTGCGAGCGCGGGCGTACTGTGCCCGCGGCTCCCCTTTATTCCGTACTCGGTACACTCACGAGCCGGCCGACTCCAGCATTACTACGACGCCTCAGGAGGCGCGCACACCTCATATCCCTTGCCGACCCCCACGGCCACCTCCCATCATCACGCCCACCATGCAACATCACCATGCCCTTCCCCATAGGCCCGCAGACTCCACCACACCTATAGGGATGAACGGGCATGCCGTAAACCGCCACCATGGCGCTGCAGAGGGAAAAAAAGTCTCGCTTCCAGTACACAGCCCGGATTAGGGCAAAGGAAGCACTAGTTAGTGGGATGGGTTAGCGTTAGTTAGACCGGCTTCATGGGGACATGAGTTGTTCCTCATGGAGCCCGTGGAATGGGTTAGTTAGAGGGATTTTAGGATAGATTTAGAAAAAGGATTTCGGAAGACATAGACAGACATGGAATGTGTAGTGGGGACGTTTAGAAAAAGGATTTCGGAAGACATTGACAGACATGGAATGTGTCGTGGGGACGTAGCTTAGCTACGGAGATTAAATGGAACGTGCATTAGGATAAGGGACGACGAGTTTGTTAGGGGATTTAGTTAGCGGAATGTCAGTGTTGAGTGATTGAGAAATGAAAAATATGTGATGAACGAGTATGGGTCAGCGGGCCCGAGTGAGTGAATGGAGTGAATGTGGAATGCATGGTGCGAATGAATGAGTGGGGGGAGGAGTGATTCCCACCCAAGTGACCCCTGGGTCAGTTTGCTGTTGGTTAAGGGGTTAGTTAAATTTACCAAAAGGAGGTCGTTTTGTTGTTGGTGTTGAGTGAAGGCACGATACCCATTTGGAGGGGTGCAGTAGTAAAATTGACCGGCTGGGAGCGTGGCTTGGGAAGGTAAGTACCGAGTAGTGGGCACCCTGGGCACCGAAGTAGTCAGCCAGAGTAGGCCAAGGGTCCAAGGGACTGGGATAGTGTACTGGGCACGGGCGACCCGCGGATTGGGACCTGGAGCACCAAAGATGCCACGTGGGCATAGAAGGGGGGCAATGCCAGGAAGGACAACCCCCTTTGCTCATAGGGAGCAGGTAGGCTCGGAGACAGCCTCAAGGCCCGGGGGTGCCATAGATAGAGTCCGGCAGAGGGGGAATCCCTGCCAAGTGAGCCACGCTGCCCAACCATGAAATTGTGCAAGGGCACAGAAGAAAATTTGAGGGCTAGGCCCAAATTTATAATGGACACCAACACAGGCGACGGGAATCATGGTTTTTAGAACCCTATAGTTTAAGTGACAGGCGTTTTGGAAAGCCCCGGGGATAGTTTAAAGTGTAATAAATGCTAGGATAGTTAGGAAATGTACGCCTTCGCACCATCCATCCCTTCGCTCTCCGTAGGCCGCTGGACCCACCTTGGTAGATTGCTGAGATCTGTAGGAGGCCATTCTGAGGCTTTGTTGGGCCTCGAGGCAGGACGCTGGTCTCTCCCTATTCCCCTCCAGAAAGGGATCTTAGGGGTTGGGTTTAGGCTAGGTTGACAGGATAGGTTAGCCGGACAAAGACAGGAAGTGGGTTAGGGAGGCGTAATTATAAAAAAAAAAGTGAAATAAATAAAAGGGGCTAAATGTGGTTGTTTTGTTGTGTTGCAAATTAAGGGAGTGGGTATGGACAGAGACAGGCAAAGGCGATAGGTTGGGGGGAGACCATAGGTTAGGTCCGAGCCTGCTTTCGGAGTGGCCGGCACCACCGCACTCCCTCCAGACCCACGCGGAACGAGACCAGAAGCCGGCCAGCTTCACCTGCCGGCCTGTTTGTGCTACAGCTGCCTGTTCCGCATTTGCCTTGCCATGCCCAGTTTGCCTGCCTCTGCCATAACCCCATGCCTGCTGCCCTTTGATTTGCATTTGCCCCTGTGTTCATCATCCTCAACCATGTGCACCAGGATCATTCAGTCTTTTGCAAGGACTGTACTGCAGGCAGCCACACCACGGGGATTGCATTGAGCAGCCCGTGCACCGTTTCTTGCATCCAGCCCAGTTCCATCCAGTTCATTTCAGGGAGGAGCCAGGGACTGCATTGGGCAGCCGGTTACCTCCCTGTTCTTGCACAAGGGAGCCAGAGCTGTATTGGGCAGCCTGGCTACCTCTTCAAATGGCCTGTGGGACGGCATACGGCATGCCGGGTTAGGGTGAGTTGCCTCCAGCAGATGGGGGTAGGAAAGAAAGAAAGCAGACTCAAGGGGGATATTTTGATCAGACCCTGAGGACGACTGACCTTCAGCTGCGGAGCACTCACCCTCACAGAACTGTTGACATTGCTATGCCTTCTTTTTCCCCACAGATGCCAGGTCCTGGGCCATGGTTAGTGTAAATAGATAACTTAAAATTGTACATAAGTTCTTAACCCACCTGCATGTTTGTCGTAGCGCCGGCAATTTATTTAAGTTGTCCGAGTGAGAGTTAGTTACGCAGCGCATTCGGTTATTTATTTTTGGGACACATAATTTAAAATAAAATAATAATAAAATAAAAAAATTATGTCGCACTCAGGGATCCGAAGGTAAAATGTAGTAGGGGAGAACTTGCACATGCTGGTCACACGAAAATTTGACGACTTGGGACGAGTCTGTAAAAAGGGGAGGGGGTAGTGTTGCGAATCTGGAAGCCATGAGCACACAACTATACAGGTCCCATAGATCAGTTATATCGGTAAGTACATGTTGCCAGTTAGGATCCCGTCCCTGGTTTAATGGGTAATTAAATGTTCCTGCGCTGTGGAGTTATTTTGATAGTTAGGGTTTTTCTTTTATTTTTAAACCACCAACATCAACGCCGACCACACCGCATCACCCTCACCTTCACTTCGCTTCCTTCACCTCGATCTGGCCGACATCATGGTGGGCGGAGTTCATGGAGGAGCCGCGCGGGGGCCCTCGACCAATCAGTGTGCAACGAGTGGGGTGACCATCGCCCGGCCAATCAGATCCCGCGACAGGAGGAAAGGGCTCCGCATGACGTCACCACGCCACCGGGCCAATCAAGGAGCTTGCCGCCCGTTTTGGCCAGTGAGAGAGACGAAGAGCGATTTTGCATGCCAAAACCAGCCAGTGAGAGAGGGGGGGTCACGAGCAGGCGCCCCCCCGCCCCTCCCCCCTCTGAAGAGGGGGGTATAAATTATAGGCGCGGTCTGCGCGTTCGTTGTTGTTCTGGTTCTGGCAAGAAGGGCGAGCACGTTGTTCTGTCCTAGCAAGAAGTGCGCGCACTGGTTCTGGTTCTGGCAAGAAGTGAACATCTACGCGCAGGGCGATTGAGTTCTGAAAGCGTCTGCGCGCAGGGCGATTGAGTTCTGAAAGCGTCTGCGCATGGAGTGGTCGGTGCCAGAAAGGGTCTCCTCCTGCCAGCTTTCGCCCAGCCGACTTCGTTCGCCCGGAGCCCGGTCGTGCAGGCATCTGGATCGTCTGGATCGTCCGGATCGTGCTGGGGGTCCAGTTCTGCCCTGAGGACCTGGTCCTTGAACACCGGACGAGGCGGACAGGTCCGAGATAGGCCTCAATAAAGACCATTTTGGTCCGATTATTTTGGGTGTGTGCGTGTGTGTGTTCGTGGCACCAATCAGATAAATAGTGAATTGTATAAGTACCGTGCTGTATATACGTGCATTTATTAATATTCGGCTTAACTCTGCTCTTGCATGCTTCCCTCGTTCCCCATTTATTATTGTGAATAAATACCCCGATTGTTAAATGTTTCAGCTCGTTCGTGTCTTTTCCTCCATTGACTTAACGTGCTGCGTGTTGGGAAATTAGCCCGGCTGTTGCCGTTGTAACGGGATATTTGGGATCGACGGACCTTGGCAATAAACCGCTTGGATCGCACGCAGTTCGAGTACGCCAAGAGGCTCGCTCCGTACGAGGGCCGTCGAGGGTGAA
>NC_140971.1:1103715-1108715 GCF_056783735.1 Eptatretus burgeri
CAACACTGGTGTCAGGTCGTGCGATACAAATTCATCGCCCTCCTCGCGGCACTGGTATCGGAGAACAGGAAAACGGGCTCTCCTGTCTCCGGCTAAATTCACGGGAATCGGTCCAGGGGTGAGAGAAGCGACCCCCGATTCCCTCCAAATTACGAGCGAGCAAATTAACCCTTCACGAGAAGCAAGATGGCGTCTCAAGGCGAGCGGGAGCCGGGGGTATTAGAAATGGATGTAGAATGTGTAGGATCCATGGTCCAGGATGGAATCCCCGAGCAGGAAATGTTGATTGTGCAGGAACACGGACTCGCCCAACTGAACCCAGAGCCCGAAATGGGTGCGGCAGTGGCCGCAGTGTATGACACCTCCCCCCCCCCTCTCCACCAAAACCCTTCCCCAACCCTTGCCGAAACGGCTCAGCTGAGTGCATCCAACATGGCCCAGCTATGCGCCATGCTGGCGGCAATGAACGAAAAGATGAATGCGAAAATGATCGAAAAAATGGATGCAAATACAAACGAAATGAAAGGCATGAACAAACAAATGATCGAAAAAATGGATGCGAATATGAAAAACGAAATGAAAGGCATGAACGAAAAGATGGATGCGAATACACAAAAAATGGATGAAAAGATGGATACAAATACAAATGAAGTGAAAACGACGATGGATGCGAATACACAGCAAATGAGGGAAGAAATCAAAAAGTTCCGGGGTGAGACGCAGAACATGGGCCGATGCCTGCAGGCGGGCATGAAGGCCGTGACAAAGGAAATAATAGTTGAGACAAGGGAGGTAAAGGGTGAAGAGTTGGCAGAGACACGGGAGATAGAAAAAATAGAGGAAAGACGACACGAGGAAGACGGGGTAAGTGACGCACACACACACAGAGGTAGTGGAGGATAATGGGGGTGAGCTGGCGGACTGGGTAGAGACCCAGTGCAAGCACCTGGATGGCCTCCTCCAGGAACAAGGGGAGGGAGTATGCCCCCTTGAGGCGAGTCACGACCAGGTGAGTTCGGTCGTGCTTTGCGAGGTTGAGGGGAGGAGTGCTGTGGACAGGTGCACGGAGAGCTTGGGGGGTGTAGAGGCCCCGGAGACCCTTGTGGGGACACAAATCCCAGTGTGGTTGTCCCTGTGTGTGTGGTGCAAGGTGTGAGTGCGGCACCGTGTGTGGAAGCGACCCCGTGTGTGAGTGGTGTGGTGGCGATGGTGCCGGAGTGCGTGCTTCCCAGCACGCCGTGCGTGGGTGAGGCACCGTGTGTGAGTGAGGCCGTGTGTGTGAGTGAAACGGCCAGTGTGAGTGAGGCACCGCGGGTTAGTGCCCCCGCGTGTGTGAGCGAGGGACGGTGTGTGGATGAGGCACCGCGGGTGAGTGCCCCCGCGTGTGTGGATGAGGCACCGCGGTTGAGTGCCCCCGCGTGTATGAGTGGGGCACGGTGTGTGAATGAGCCACCGCGGGTGAGTGCCCCCGCACGCGTGAGTGAACGGCCGTGTGCAAGGTCGCTGTGTGCAAGGGAGACCGTGTGTATGAGAGAGCGGTATGTGAGGGAGATGTCGGTTGGCATGCGGGAGCACGCAGCCGCGTCTCCCGGTGTGAATGTGATGGAGTGGACTGTGTGCGTCGTGACACGCAGGTATGCGTGTGTGGAATGGAGACGGAGACGGCGACAGAGGAGAGAAAGCCGAGTAGCGGCTGTAGCTGTTTCGGGGACCGTGCCGGGTTCACCCAGCAGTGAGCACGAGGTTCGTGCTGTGCAACGCACGAGACCGCCACGTGCTCGCTTGCGAGAGTGAAGTCCCGGTCCGGAAACGCACGCGGTGGATTTGCCGATCCCGCGGACGGACAAAGTTTAGGCAGGATAACGGATTTGGACCGGACGGGTTCTCCACGCGATCGTGTGTGTTAAGCTCCAACGGGCAAAGCACATGTGTTCGCGTGGGGAACCCCTCGAGACGTGGGGCTTGTTTGTTTTTTTATGCGCACGGTGACGTCATGGCTGCACGTGTGGTTGGAATCCGGCAGGAGGGGTATCCCGGCCGGATGGTACCGTCCAAGGAGGGACGAGGTACACGTGCAGCTGCATGACGTCACGGGCAGGTGCAAAGTGCGCGAGCTCTGAGTTGCCGCGCAGGTGATGCGCATGGAAAAAAAAAAAAGGCAAGCCTCACTTTCGGGTGCACAGGATTCCTGGGCAAGGGGTGGAAGACCCCCTTACCCGGGGCACAGGATGGAAACTAGTTAGGGGGGAGGGTTAGCTTAGTTAGACCGACTTCATGGGGCAGGGGTAAGTCCTCATGGAGTCCGTGGAATGGATTAGGTAGAGGGATTGTAGCCAGATTTAGGTTGGGAAATAAAATGGGATTATTTTGGAGACAGAGACAGACTTTGGATGTGTAGAGGGGACGTAGCTTAGCTACGTAGTGTTAAAAGGAACGTGCTATAGTTTAAGGGACGACGTGGGAGCACGAGTTAGTTAGGGGATGTAGTTAGAAGGATGGCAGAGTTCAGTGGTGAGTGTGTTGAAGAGTTGAAGAGTTGTGAGGTGAGTACATGATGAGTGAGTGAGGCCAGCGGGTCTGTGTGAGTGGAGCGAATGGGGAATGCATGGTGCGATGAGTGATTGGGGGGAGGAGTGACTCCCGCCCAAGGGACCCCGGGGTCAGTGTAGAGTGAGTTAGCTGGGTTAGTCAAATTGTAAAAATGGAGGTCGTTTTGTTGTTGGTGGGAAAGTAGGCTCGAGACCCATTTGGAGGGGTGCAGGAGCCCTGTTGACGGGCTTGGGAGCGTGGCTGCGAAAGGTGAGTATCGCTGAGTGGGTACCCCGGGCACCAGGCTAGTCGGCCGTGGTAGGCCAAGGGCCCATGGGGGCCGGGATAGAGTAGTGGGCACGGGTGCGCCTGCTTGGTGCGGGGGCCCGGGGCGCCATTAGCCGCGTGGGCAGTGTTGTGGGCACGGGTGACCCTCGGAAAGGGGCCCGGGAGGCCGGCCTGCCACGTGTGCGTTTCAGGGGAGGTGCCATGGGGGCACTCCCCGGTGTTAGGGAGCTGGTAGGCTCGGAGGCAGTGTAGTGCCCGGGGTTGCCATAGCGGGAGATTCGGCAGAGGGTCGTGCCTGCCAAAGGGAGCCACGTGTCCCAGCCAGGAGACCGTGTGAGGGCACGGAGAGAAAATTGGGGGGGCGAGGCCCGAAATTGTGAGGACACCAACACAGGCGACGGGAATCTGGGTTGTTAGAACCAATAGTTTAAGCGAGAGGCGCTTGTTGAAAGCCCCGGGGTAGTTTAACAGTTAAATGGTTAGGGTAGTTTAGGAGATGTACCCCTCCGCACCATCCATCCCCTCGCTGTCGTTGTGGGCCGCTGGACCCACTTTGGGTTAGATCGCCGAACTCTGGGGAGGCCATTCTGAGGCTTCGTTGGGCCTCGACACAGGACGTTAGCTCTCCCTTGTTCCCCTCCGGGAAGGGAACGTAGGGGTTGGGAGTAGGCTAGGTGACAGGATAGGTTAGCCGAACAAGGACGATAAAGGGGGTTAGGGGACGATTTATAGTGGGGGAGTAAAAATAAAAACAACAAAAAAATAAGTTGGGGCTAAATTGGGGTTTGACAAATTAAGGGAGTGGGTATGTACAGTGACAGGCAAAGGCGATAGGTGGGAGGGAGACAGGTAGGTAGGTCCGAGCCCGCCTTCCAAGTGGCCAGCACCACCGCACTCCATCCACCAACCTCCACTGAACGGCAAAGGCTGGCCAACTTCATCGGCTGGCCGTGTTTTGCTTCAAGGCGGAGGCCAGCCAACTTCATCGGCAGGTGTTGTTTTGCTGCAAGGCCTGTGCCATCGGCTGGCCGTGTTTTGCTTCAAGGCCTGTGCCGGCCACTTCATCTGCTGGCTGTTTTTCTTCAAGGCCTGTGCCGGCCAGTTCATCTGCCGGCTGTGTTTGCCTGCAGCGGCCTTCTTCTGCGGGCTGTGTTTGCCTGTTGCCATGCCATGCCCACTGCCCACGTTCACCAGCCCCGTTCAATTTTTGCTTTGCCCCCACCCCCCCTGTTCATTTCCATGAGCGCCAGGATCCGCAAGGCAACAGTTTGCAAGCTGCAAGAACTGCCCTGTTGGCAGCTACAACACGGGCCCGCAGTGGCGGCCCGTGCACCGTGTTTGTGTTCATCCATCCATTCGTTGTGTTCATTGCGTGTGCCACTTGAGCTGGCACGGAGACTACGTTTGTGCAGCCCATGCACCGTTGTGGTTCACTGCGTTCAGTTCAAAAGGGAAGGCCTTGGACTGCGTGTGAGCAGCCGGCCACGTTCCCTGTCACCTGCATTGTTTGAGCCAGGGACTGCATTCGAGCAGCCTGGCTCCCTGCTAACTGCTTTCTTTTTGCAGAGTTCAGTGATCCTGGGCCATGGTTTAGTGTAAAATTTGTAAGTTAAGGTTAAGATGTACTGTAAATATGAGTGCGCCCCCGGCATGTTTGTCTTAGCGCCGGCAATTTTATTTAAGTCGTCCGTGTGAGTGAGTTTGTTTAGGTAGTTACGCAGCCCTCAGGTTATTTATTTTGGGGACACGAATACCATGAATGTCGCACTCAGGGATCCGTAGGTAAAATGTACTAGGGGAAAACTACACATGATGGCACACGAAAATTTGACGACTCGGGACGAGTCTGTAAAAAGGGGAGGGGGTAGTGTTGTGGTTACCAAATTCGCAAACCACCATTCAGGTCCCTTAGGTGAGGTATCTCGGTAAGTGCATGTGTAGTTAGGCCCAAACCCGTTGTCTAGTGGGAATACATGTCATTTATGCGAGCTGCGACTCTTCAGGATAGCCGTTTTTCTTTTACTATCTTTATTATGGACCAACCGCCATGATCACAACCACAACATCAACCACCAACCACAACGCCGCTTCACCACAACCGCCACGACCTTCCCGTCACACCTCGCAACCGTAGCATCGCCACAGTTCTTGCCCCGCTGTGGGTACCGGTGTTGGACTCGTGC
>NC_140971.1:1113715-1243715 GCF_056783735.1 Eptatretus burgeri
ATCTTATTAGTGGGGTAAATTGATGACAAATATGGGATCGATCTTGCAAAAGCGGATACCAACATGCCATTTCGCACAAAGTACTATAGATATGTCTACTTTAATTTTTTAACGAGACCCAAGCTGGCAAGGCCCTTGATTGGCTGTAATTCGGTCATGATCCAAGATGTCTGCCAATCAATATATATATACATAAAGTGACAGTGTAAAAAATTTCAATATCAATAATATTTACAAAAAATATTAATCAAAACAGTTAAATGATACAAAACAAATCATAAAATATGAATTGTAATAATGTATATTTAATTAAACTGCCCAATAAAAGGAAAAAGTAACGAATTTTTGTTTGTTTCTCATAATACGATATGAAAACCATTGATTTATGAAAAAGTTACCTTAAACATGTGTTTTTCTATTTTATACTTGAATTGTATGAGTTCTACAACAGAAAAATAAGCTAAGATAATTAACTTCTAAAGTTAGAAGAAGTTACTAAAACAATAGCATCATTGGGAGCCTCCTGGAAGGGGATTCCCGAGGGATGCCCCTGGGAATCCCGGGAATTCCCGGGGAAATCCCACTGGCTCAAAAACCTCATGGTGCTCTCAGAGAGGACTTATAAAGAAAAAATAAGGTAAGATTTTGGCTTGATTTACTTTTATAGCTATTCAATATATAATTTTAGTATTGTAGAAAGGCAGTAAATTATAGGTTCCAGCATATAGCATTTTTACAGCGCGTGCGCTGTATACAATTGCACCGAGTTTGAAATGTCCCCGGTGTCTGCCACGTCTCCGGTGTCCCCCCCCCCCCCCCCACGTGCCTCAAGACAGCCAATGACGGCCGTCCGGTTGATGGCAATGCGTAACCTCGACGGAAATGGCGACAATTGAAGGAAATACCTGAGTATTTCAATGGAAATTTGTGAAACTAATGTGTTATATATGTGAAAACGATTGAATTTATTGCTTGACGGAAAAAAACCAGAGTATGCTGAGCCAGATTATACAGCTATACTCGTTGATGGACCAGCTGTTGTTCACATGGCAACACCTGGAAAAGCAGTTTCTTTTTCACTATACAGCAAAGATGTCTTTAAACCAGCAATTATGAGCAATTCCAGGAAGGCATCAAGAATAGATGTGGTATTTGACCAATACTTCCCAAACAGCTTAAAGGAATCTTGCAGAGAGAGACGGGGAATTGGTAAAAAGGTCCAGGTGACCCCCTCAACAAGAATTCCAAAGAATTGGAGCAACTTCCTCAAAGTGGACGATAACAAAGAGGAATTATTCAAACTTCTTGCAGAGGATTTGATAAAGGACCAAGATGAAACCAAAACAGTTGTGGTGACACATTTGGACAACGTGAAGTCATCATCTAGTATGTTTGAGGCAGAGGAGTTGTCTCCTTGTGGACATGAGGAAGCAGACTCGCGTCTACTTCTGCATGCCAAACATGCTGTGAGAGAAGGACACAGCAAAATACTCATAAGGACCCCACTGGACAAATCTGTCCGAAGACTCTGTTCATTGTCAAGAGCTCCTTCACTGTAACTGCCAAAAACGATGCAGTGGGAGATGCAAGTGTATTAAAGCTTCTCTCCCATGTACAAAAATGTGTGCTTGTGATGGAAAATGCTCTCGGGATTGAAGGAACATAGCATTGCTGGACAGAATTTCTGCTGCATCTGTATGTCTGTTAATAAGCTACATATGAGCTCTTGAAATTAATAATTTGCAATATTTACATTGTCTAGCTACCTTCTATGATGCCTCTCTAGGGTATATAAACACAGACAAAAGGTCAACTGAGTAAAAGATTTAACATCTGTAAATACTTCAATTTAAATGTTGTTTAATCAAAATAATGGGAATTAAACTAATTAAAATACCATTATTAATAATTTTAAAAATTTTTTTAGATGTAAACTCAATTTCTTTGAATCATGTATGAAATATGGTGATATTAAAGCATATGCAAGTAATATCTAACATAATTTGATGGAAATGGTTGTTTTTTTTATACTGATTAATAAGCTTTGGTGGCCATCTTGGATTTTGCTTAATTACACCCAAATGTGAATTCGGCCAGTTTGGGTCTCGTTCAAATATTAATCTACATATTAATCCCTAACAAAAAACTCCCTTTGTGCTAAATGGCATGTTGGTATCCATTTTTGCAAGATCATTTCACCAATTTACCCCACTATATGGGCTGGTGTGTGGGTGTGTGTGTATGTACGTACATATATATATATATATATATATATATATATATATATATATATATATATATATATATATATATATATATATATAAATATATATATATAAATAACTTGCAGGGTATGCTTACCCACTGTGTAAGCATACACAGACCGTGCTTCCCAGTTTTCTCGGGTCACTCACCTTTATTTTGTTTTCATTTATTTGTTTTGTATTATTTTTTCTCATTTATTTATATTTTCATTTGCGGATGCTTTCTGATGGTTCTGTGATTTTTCCTGGCATATCGGATTCGATGTCCGTTGGCAAACAAAATTACCGTGCTTCCCCATTGTCTCAGGTCACTCACCTGCATGTCTTTTTTGTTTTTTTTTAATTATTTTCATTGAAAGGTCCCATGACACCCAAAAGTACTGAAATTTCATGTATACATATATAAATCATATATATATATATATATATATATATATATATAAATATATATATATATATATGTCCTATAGGAGTTTTTCATCGTGATTTCAGATTTGACAATGTTTTTTCACAATACTCATTCTGTAAAATGTAAAATTTAAAAAACAAACCCCTTCGGCAACGCCCTTTCTTTCCGGAGTTTTTCCATCTCCGTGGACTCCAACTTTGCTCTCTCCTTGAGTTGGACAATTTCAAATTCATACTGCTTTTGTTTTCTACCCCACCCTCTCTCATGTTCTTCATTCTCCAATCTCATCGTTTCTTTCAATTGGCTGATTTCTTTTTCCTGTTTCATTCGTCGTTCTTTCACTATCTCCGTGTACTTCAACCTTGCTTTCTCTTTTAGTTGTTCTTGTCCCTCTTTTTGTTTCCTCTTCCACTGTCTCTCATGCTCTTCAGTTTCCAATCTCATCGTTTCCTTCAATTGGCCGATCTCCTTTTCCTGTTTCATTCGTGGGTTCCATCACTATCTCCGCGTACTTCAACCTTGCTTTCTCCTTCAGTTGTTCTTGTCTTTCTTTTTGTTTCATTCCTTGTTCTTTTTGTTTCTTCGCCCACTGTCGCTCTTGTTCTTCCTTCTCCAATCTCATCATTTTTTTCAAGACTCTTTCTTGCATCTCATTCTTTAATCTTGCTTCTGCTTCGAACTGCTCGATCTGCACAGTGTGGTTCCTTAACGTTTCATTCTCCATTGTCTTTCTTTCTTCTCTTAACAGCCTCAGTTCGTTTTGTATTTCTCTCTCTCTCTCTCTCTGCTTTGGTGTTTCTGTAACTCAGAAGCTTTTCTTTCCAATTCCTTTCGCATCTTCGCACACTCCAACCTTGCTTTGGCTTCCAACTGCTCGATCTGCACAGTGTGGTTCCTTAACGTTTCATTCTCCGTTCTCGTTCTTTCCTCTCTTAACATCCTCAGTTCATTTTGTAATTCCCTCTCTCTGCTTTGGTGTTTCAGTAATTCTTTTTAATTATTTACAAAAAAAATTTGAGATGTAAACTCAATTTTTTTGAATCATGTATGAAATATGGTGATATTAAAGCATATGCAAGTAATATCTAACATAATTTGATGGAAATGGTTGTTTTTTATACTGATTAATAAGCGTTTGGCAGCCATCTTGGATTTTCCTTAATTACACCCAAATCTGAATTCGGCCAGTTTGGGTGTCATTCAAATATTAATCGATATATTAATCCCTAACGAAAAAACTCCCTTTGTGCTAAATGGCATGCTGGTATCCATTTTTGCAAGATCATTTCACCAATTTACCCCACTATATGGGCTGGTGTGTGGGTGTGTATGTACGTATGTACATATGTACGTACATATATATAGATATATATATATATATATATATATATATATATATATATATATATATATATATATATATATATATATATATAGATATAATATAACTTGCAGGGTATGCTTACCCACTGTGTAAGCATACACAGACCGTGCTTCCCAGTTTTCTCGGGTCACTCACCTTTATTTTGTTTTCATTTATTTGTTTTGTATTATTCTTTCTCATTTATTTATATTTTCATTTGCGGATGCTTTCTGATGGTTCTGTGATTTTTCCTGACATATCGGATTCGATGTCCGTTGGCAAACAAAATTACCGTGCTTCCCCATGTCTCAGGTCACTCACCTGCATGTCTTTTTTTATTTTTTTTTAATTATTTTCATTGAAAGGTCCCATGACACCCAAAAGTACTGAAATTTCATATATATATATATATATATATATATATATATATATATATATATATATATATATATATATATATATATATATATATATATATATATATATATATATATATATATATATATATATATGACCGTTTTTACAGCCATTTTTCCCTGCTGTGCAGGGGTTAGGCTTTTTCTTGAGGCAATGTTTTATGGCCGGATGCCCTTCCTGACGCCAACCCTGGTCGCCTCTTACGACACACAGGGATATGGTACACCTATTCTAACCGGGGCATACACCGGGACCAGTACACTGGCACTCATTTCGCCGACCTCGGAAGGATGACAGGCTGAGTCAACCCCCTGGTGTTAATTCAGCAGCCAACGGGGCTTGAACTCAGGACCCGGGGATCCCAAGCCGCCACCCTAACCACTAAGCCAACACCAGGCTTTTATATATATATATATATATATACATATATATATATATATATATATATATATATATATATATATATATATATATATATATATACATATATATATATATACATATATATACATATATATATATATACATATATATATATATACATATATATATATATACATATATATATATATACATATATATACATATACATATATATATATATACATATATATATATATACATATATATATATATATATATATATATATATATATACATACACACACACACATGTCCTATAGGAGTTTTTCATCGTGATTTCAGATCTGACAATGTTTTTTCACAATACTCATTCTGTAAAATGTAAAATTAAAAAAACAAACCTCTTCGGGAATGCCGCTAAAAATTCTACTGAAAGGGGCGTAACCCATATGACGTCAACTGCAGTTTGACAAAGGCTGCACATAAATTACTTGGGTGGGTGGTCTATGTGATTCTATTGGCTTTCTGTGCGTTTCCACATTCGATTGGTCGACTCAATCGCTTCGTTCATTTCTGCTTTAAAAAAAAAAAATCGAACATTTGGTTTTGAATAATGGATGACATGTACTTTGATTTGTCTGGTAGCGACAGTGAGTGTGAGAGAAATGAAGGATTTTGGTCTGAATCACATGGAGAATTGTCGGATAACAGTCGCGGGAGGTGAAGTTCAGGCAGCTGGAAATGAAATACGGCCTTAGCAGTTCGAGCCCGAAGCAGGACAAGCAGAGGAAACTGGCGATGAAATTCCTGGCGTGCATAATGATCGGGAGGACATCGAAGGAAAACTTGGCAATAACAACTGGTTAGACAAAATCCTATTCGTAATTCAATAATGTAAATTTGACTTGCATACTGCTCGATATCAGAAATATTTTAGTGAGTTGACGTGAACAGCACAGCGCAGCGGACATGTTTCTCCGCGACAAATGAATCACAAGCAAGGCCAGCGCATGTCATCGGCCGTATAGTATCTCTCCGCGCATAAAACGAAG
The DNA here is from genome assembly GCF_056783735.1 of Eptatretus burgeri. Classification (NCBI taxonomy): domain Eukaryota; kingdom Metazoa; phylum Chordata; class Myxini; order Myxiniformes; family Myxinidae; genus Eptatretus; species Eptatretus burgeri. The sequence continues at coordinate 1,119,584 of NC_140971.1, forward strand.
CAACCTCGCTGTCCGGATACGATGAAAACTTGTGTGTCGAACACCTTGCGACACAATTGTCTAGAGTAGTCCGATAAATCTGACGTTCTGTTGCATTTTTATTTATTTTATTCCTACTGTCATCATGTAGCACCAGTAGAAAACAATGAAGAAAAGAGAATAATAAAAGAAAGCTACAGCACGTCAGATTTATCGGCCTAGTCGGACGGACGACGGATTTATCGGACTAGTCTCGACTCGAGATCTCGAGTCAATCCACTCTGTGCGAGTTTCTGCATGTGACGTCAACGCTGCGGTTCGCTGAAGTCAACTTTTTAAGGGGCGGGGCATAGCGAGTTGTGAAAAGCACCAGAAATGATCGAAATATTGGTCTAATTATCCCATTTTTTGATTAAAAAAAAAAACATGGGTGATTTCTTCACTAGGAAGGTAAAGTTAATATATAAATAACCAGAAAGTTTTGGGTGTCATGGGACCTTGAAGGACGCTTCCCAAAAATTGTTACTGTTCCCGATGTCCAGGCATCGATGTCCGTCGGCACGCAAAATTTCAACTTTCTATATCACCCGGAAGGTACCAAACTTTAATATCAGTCAGTTAGACAGTGAGTCAGTGAGTCAGTCAGTGAGTCAGTCAGTGAGTCAGTCAGTGAGTGATTAGAATGAGCTTCGTATATTAGATACGAGCAAATACCACCCGTCGTTACGCTGACAGAAATGGAATAAGGGGGAGAAAGAGAGAGGGGTGGGGTGAAAGAGAGGGGGGAGAGTGAGGAGGTGGAGGAAGAAAGAGAGTGGAGGGAGGTGGAGCGACAAGGGGTGAGGGAAGGGAAGGCAGCGTGAGGTGAGAGGAAGGGAAGGCAGACGTGCGGTGGAGCATTAATTGCGATTCATAGTCTCATCAAAATGATTCTGCATTGAATAACAGTGAAGATGGAAATAAAGTAATGCCTAAAATCCATTTTCTACCAGTCATACTATAAATACCGCCCAGAGACAAACACCACGGGGTATGTCCGGAGATAAACACAGTCTGGAGACAAGCACCGACAGGACACATCCAGAGACAAATTCCACCCGGATGCAACCGGACCCAAACCGTCTGGAGACAAACACCGCTTGGACACGTCCGGAGACAAATTCCGCCCGGACGTGGCCAGAGCCAAGGTGTCCGGAGACAAACACCACCCGGACATACCGACCATCCAGACATGTCCAGAGACAAACACCACACGGACATAACCACCATCCGGATACGTGCGGTGATAACCACCGTCCGGATACATGCGGTGATAACCACCGTCCGGATACGTGCGGTGATAACCACCGTCCGGATACGTGCGGTGATAACCACCGTCCGGATAAGTGCGGTGATAACCACCGTCCGGATACGTGCGGTGATAACCACCGTCCGGATACGTGCGGTGATAACCACCGTCCGGATACGTGCGGTGATAACCACCGTCCGGATACGTGCGGTGATAACCACCGTCCGGATACGTGCGGAGATAACCACCGTCCCGATACGTGCGGTGATAACCACCGTCCCGATACGTGCGGTGATGACCACCATCTGGATGTGTGCAGAGATAGCCACCATCTGGAAAAGTGCGGAGATAACCACCATCTGGATACGTACGGAGATCACCACCGTCTGGATATGTGTGGAGATGACCACCGTCTGGAAACGTGTGGAGAAAACCGTCCGGATACGTGCAGAGATAACCACCGGCAGGATACGTGCGGAGATAACCACCGGCCGAATAATTGCGGAGATAACCATCAGCCGGATATGTGCGGAGACAGGGACAGAGAAAGAGAGGGATTGGGGGAAGGGGTAGGGGGGGAGAGGTAGAGAAAGAGAGAGAGGAGTGTGGGAGGAGGGTGCTGCACTGCATTAGGATAGGGCAAAGCAAGGATGGGACAAAGAGACACACACACACACACACACACACACACACACACACACACACACACACACACACACACACACACACCATATGTATTAATGCTTGGCCAATATGGGCAATTTTTCGTTAATCAGGCGATCAGAGTCAGTGTGATTACCGACTACATTACGTACTATATATATCCCATAATGAACATATATTAAATAAACAACGTTGCATTATAGATATTTGAAAGAGATGTGTTGTTGCCAATCGTCATGTGATGGTTGGAAAAATTTTACTTCTGAAATTTAGCAAAAATGTTAATACGGCAAAAACGGCTCAGAAATCGGGTGTTATCAAATGTATTTTGCTTTGAAACTCAAAAAGAGAAATCATATAACCCTTGTAAAGCACACCCGGTTCATATAAGATAACCAATTGCTTTAGAAACAGTTATGAGAACAAAGGAACACGTACGTGATCACTCGTACACTGCAGAGGTTAAAAGTTAAAACATCAACCACCCATAATCATCATAAAATACGAGAGGAAACTTTACCATGACGGTGCCCGTAACCATGCACACAGACCTGCAGAGTCCCTTAACAGATCCAAATATACCCATACGTACCTTTACCTTGTAGCAAATGCTGACTGTACATCCTGATTGGGACACCAACTGTACCGCTATCGACTGTAGGGCACTCCACAAGTGGCTTAAGCACTGAAGCAAGCACTCCAACAGAACGGCTGGCTTGGCAAGCGATTACCGATCATAAACCAATGCACCCTGAAACGCCCAAGCAATGTCCGAATTGGACAAATGAACACTTTTTTTTAGCAGTCGGAACTGCTACTCAGTTCAAAGCTTAAAATTTATAATTCGGCTTTGTTTTAGAGATTCTCAAGGTGATGGCATGTGCCTAAGTGAAATAAAGCCATGAACGCTGGCATCTCCGGGGATTTATAAGCATTGCAATGTATCCAGCAATTCGTAGGTATGATGATCAGGCATTCAATAATATGAATGAGGAAAGTGAAGAAAAAAAAAACTTTATTGTTAATAAATCGTAGCAGCCTCTTCAAAGTCAAGTCATTGTTGAGCAAGCCGAAAAAAATGGCAAATTAAACCCCAGCAAGGTAATCCAGGATGCGCCTTAAGACCCCATCGAGAACGAGATGGCCAAGGATGCGCCTGATAAAGGATATAATTAAATAAGATTGTTAATTATCTTTAAAGGGGGTGCTTTAGTTAACCAAATCACCCAATTTTCACACATGCACTCCGTTGGAATTCCCTTAGTATGCATGCAAAGCTACAGACTGCGATGTTTCATGGTTTTGGAGTTATGGAGGAGACAAAGTTGACTGACTGACACACACTGACATTTATTATTATACAGTAAAACTTCCTCCAACGCGGCTTCCTCGAGCGGTTTCAAATTTAAATGATGTATTAAATGCGTCAAAACCTCCCCAACGCGATCGGGGCTGGTGTTTTCCCAAAGATATATATATATATATATATATATAAATATATATATATATATATATATATATATATATATATATATATATATATATATATATATATATATATATATATATATATATATATATATATATATATATATATATATATATATATATATATATATATATATATATATATATATATATATATATATATATATATATATATATATATATATATATATATATATATATATATGTATATATATATATATATATATATATATATATATATATATATATATATATATATATATATATATATATATATATATATATATATATATATATATATATATATATATATATATATATATATATATATATATATATATATATATATATATATATATATATATATATATATATATATATATATATATATATATATATATATATATGTATATATATATATATATATATATATATATATATATATATATATATATATATATATATATATATATATATATATATATATATATATATATATATATATATATATATATATATATATATATATATATATATATATATATATATATATATATATATATATATATATATATATATATATATATATATATATATATATATATATATATATATATATATATATATATATATATATATATATATATATATATATATATATATATATGTACATATATATATATATATATATATATATATATATATATATATATATATATATATGTACATATATATATATATATATATATATATGTACATATATATATATATATATATATATATATATATATATATATATATATATATATATATATATATATATATATATATATATATATATATATATATATATATATATATATATATATATATATATATATATATATATATATATATATATATATATATATATGTACATATATATATATATATATATATATATATATATATATATATATATATATATATATATATATATATATATATATATATATATATATATATATATATATATATATATATATATATATATATATATATATATATGTACATATATATATATATATATATATATATATATATATACATATATATATATATATATATATATATATATATATATATATATATATATATATATATATATATATATATATATATATATATATATATATATATATATATATATATATGTACATATATATATATATGTACATATATATATATATATATATATATATATATATATATATATATATATATATATATATGTACATATATATATATATATATATATATATACATATATATATATGTACATATATATATATATATATATATATATATATATATATATGTACATATATATATATATATATATATATATATATATATGTACATATATATATATATATATATATATATATATATATATATATATATGTACATATATATATATATATATATATATATATATATATATATATATATATATATATATATATATATATATATATATATATATATATATATATATATATATATATATATATATATATATGTGTACATATATATATATGTACATATATATATATATATATATATATATATATATATATGTACATATGTATATATATATATATATATATATATATGTACATATAGATATGTACATATATATATATATATATATATATATATATATATATATATATATATATATATATATATATATATATATATATATATATATATATATATATATATATATATATATATATCTATATATGTATATATATATATATATATATATATATATATATATATATATATATATATGATTCTTATTCCTTGTTACTGTACTGTACTTAACCCTTGTCCACACAAGGGAGGTCTTCGTAGGCTAAATACAAGGCTAAAAAGACCCCCCTTGAGTGGACAAGGGTGAATATTAAATTTATACATACGATGATATGAGTCGCCACCTGCCACCATCGTGATCGCAGTTCAAATTTACATTCTGGATTAATTGCGACAAAAACAGCAGGTGTTTTCCCAAATATTTTATTATTTTTCCTTATTCCTTATTACTTTACTTAATTACTATTTAATGTATATACACGCGCAGCACGAGCAGTATATAAATTAAATTATAAATACACATGTATATAAATAAACTTGTTGCCTTCAAGTGAACTTACGTCGATCATTATGGCTCCCAAAAGAACTAATTTGAACGAACCAGACAAGAAGAGGAGAAAAACAATGACCATGGAGGTCAAACTTGATATCCTGAATAAATTATCATCTGTTTCTGCTTCATCTTTGGCCAGGCAATGTGGCGTGAATTAATCAACCATTAGGAAGGTACGGAAGGCCGAAGATAAAATCTGTACCAGCGTTCGCGCAGGGGTCTCCATCACATCATACGTTAGCAGGAGAGACACCCTTATTGAAAAAATGGAGAAAAGATCGAGTGTGGATCAAAGATCAGAACCAGAAAACTGCTCCAGTGGATGGACCCATGAAAGAAGAAAGGCCATTAGCATCTACAATTACCTGAAGAAGGAAGCCCAACCTGATGAAAAAACAAAAGAAACTGAGTTTTCTCCAGCACCACCATTTCAAGCAAGCAGGGGCTGGTTTGACAAATTTAAAATTAGATATAACCTCCATAATGTCAAGCTGGCTGGAGAGGTTGCTTCTGCTGATACAGAAGCAGCTAAAGAATACCCTTGAAAAGAGGTTCAGAAGCAGATAGAGGAGAAAGGTTGTCTGCTAGAACAAGTCTTCAATGCAGATGAGGCAGGTCTATTCTGGAAGAAAATTCCCAATAGGACCTGGATTTCCAAAAAAGAACGAACTCTCTCAGGATTTAAAGCTGAAAAAGACAGATGCACCCTTCTCTTTTGTAGCAATGCTTCTGGGGACTTCAAATGCAAGCCAATGCTTGTCTATAGAGCAGAGAACCCTCGAGCTCTGAAAGGCAAGACGAAGTCCATGTTGCCAATCATTTGGAGATCAAACAAAAAAGCCTGGGTTACTGCCAAAGTGTTTGAAAACTAGTTTGAAAACAGCTTCATTCATGAGATGAAGGGTTTTCTGGCAAAGAAAAACTTGGCTTCCAAGGTGCTTCTTATTCTGGATAATGCACCAGGACATCCACCATCCTATGTTAAGGTGATATTCCTGCCTCCTAACACCACATCATTGTTGCAGCCTATGGACCAAGGTGTGATAGCAACATTTAAGTCTTACTATACCAGGAGGAGTTTTGCACACATCCTGTCCATGATGGAAAGAGATTCAGCTCTAACAGTGAGTGATTGTTGGAAAAGTTTCAACATTTTTGATGTCATTGTGATAAGAAAACACGCCTGGGAAGAAGTGAGAAGTGAGACCCTCAGCTGTTACTGGATAAAGCTATGGCCTGGGATTGCCCATTATTTTAGAAGTTTCCCAAGTCGGAAAGAAGAAGTGAAGAGGATCATTAATCTTGCAAAACATATTGGAGGGGAAGGATTTGATGACATGGAAGAAGAAGAAGTAGAAGAACTGTTAAAGTTAAACTGAAAAACTTGAAGAACTTATGACCCAGACATCTCATGAAGAAGACAATGAAGAATTTGATGAAGAGCCAGAAAAGGCAGAATTAACCACCAAACTGCTGGAGGACCTCTTCAAGGCAACAAAACTGCCCAATAAATTGCTGTAAGGATCGATCCTTTTGTGGAAAGAGGCCTGAAGTTCAAGTGGGCCATATAGTCCCTACACAGAACTTCACAGGGAATTAAAACAGAAGGCAAAGCAAGTGCCCATAACACAATTCTTTAGGCTCAATTCAGCAGCCACCAGAAGCACTTCAACCCCTTCCACCAGCAAATCATTACCCAAACCTCCAACAACCATCTCACAATAAGGCGAGTTATTTTGCAATAATACAGCACTATTATGATACGAACACTTACTTTAATGTCTATTTTACAATGCTGCACCACTCCAAACAAAGAAATGCAGAAAAAGCAAGAAAGGTTGTTTTAGGGTCAGTTATTCGGGAGCCTGGAACAAATCCCCAATTTCCCCAGACATTTAATGATTCCTCCAAGACAAAAAAATGTACATACATATACAGTGTATGTGTGTGTGTGTGTATGTATATATATATATATATATATATATATATATATATATATATATATATATATATATATATATATATATATATATATATATATATATATATATATATACACATACATATCTACATTTTGAATATTCATTCATTCAATTGAATATTCATGAAGAACCTTATGCATCAGGGTCAGGTGTCCAATCAAAGTGGCGTTGCATCAAAGCGGGACATCTTGGTACCCGGTCATCACTGCCAGCAGTTGTAAAGTGATGTCTCTTTTTAATTCGGTAACACACCAGCACACAAAATACACCACACAAAACAAGTTCTCGTGAGGGTCTGCAATCTCTGATTGCTCTTTCTCGTTTTTGTTGTTTCATTTCAAGACTGGTCTCCTCGATTCACTGCTGCTGTTATTAATTCAGCATGGGAATTTTTTCACAGAAAACTACTCTATCTCATGTTCAGATTTATTCCATCTTGGCTTCAATTATCTTACCCATCCTCCCGCTCTTGGTTCTCTGAATCCCGTGGTGAAGGTGTTGCTTTAAAACAACTTGCGTTCTCCTGCTGGAAGGCAAATCGGCCGAAGGTGACCTCAGATCATTCCATAAAGCCCGCAACAAGTGTTTCTATACCCTCAGGAGAGCTAGAAAACAACAACTGTCCAATGTCAAGAATGAACTTTCAAACTTGTCTCCCTTCTCCTCTAAAACCTGGTGGCACCTTATCAAGTCTGTCTCTGGTGTATGCTCCCCTTCCATCCCTTTCCTCACTTAAAATGGTACCAAAGTGAACTCGACTCCTGAAAAGGCTGAATGCCTCAATTCTGTGTTTGCTTCAAAATCTTGTGTCCCTAACCTCTCCCTCTCTGTATCCATCATTCCCTGTCATACTCAATTGCTCCTGAATTCTGTGCCTTTTGCACCTGAAAAGGGGGGAAAGTTTCTGGCAACCCTCGACTCTGACTGCAACCTTACCAGACAGCATCAGCTCACGTGTCCTAAAAACCTTCTCTGCTGCTCTTGCACTTCCTCTCTCTCTGCCCTTTTCACTCTGTCATTTACCATTGGTCATTTCCCTCTGCTTGGAAAACAGCCAACACAGCATTACATGAAAAAGGAGCAAAAACGGATCCCCTTAACTACAGCCCAATTTGCTTACTTCCAATCATCAGCAAGGTCATGGAATCCATCATCGCAGTTGACATAATATCATTCCCTTTTCACCAACGGCATCAATATATAATCGAGCGCTGGCCTACCAGTGCCGGTTAAGATGGCGCTGCAGGAGCAGTTGTGGCTTTTCAATGACACCTCGTCGTATTCAGGTTTGTAGTTACACTTGAGGTTCACCAGCATGTTGGTGGTGTTAGTCTTGTACGACAACACATGGTTGCCAAACTTGCAGTGGAAATTCTGCCTTTTTTCTTGTCTTTCTTGACAATTTATCCACTTCATGCAGGAAAAACAAAGCAGGCTCAGACAGGACTCTTCCTTATCTTCACGGTCGAAAGTCACGCTTGTCCGCTGTACTGCACTCTGCTATCGTAAGATCTTGTGCGAAAACGTGTTACGTCCCTCAGATGGACGTTAAACTGGGCGTCGCATCGACCGCAATTAGTTGGTGGACATTAAAAATCCTTTCACAGTGTCCTTCGCGAAGAGTGGGGGAGCTATCCCAGCATCCTGGCCAACTCCAAATTACTGCTCCAACCTCAAGGGGCAATGCATCATCAGCACTGCCACGCCCTCAGTCAATGATGCTACTCACAGCCTTGTGCTGCACAGGAAAAAAAAAAGACGACAACACCCCTATGTATAGTATTTTATTGTCATAATATTTTAATGAATTTACTCTGAAAAATTTCCACTCAATTGTGTAAATTTAAAAACAAGCGATGTTGATCCGTATACCTACAGAGTTGATTAGAAAGTGCGTTCCAATTGTCTGACAACAAAACAGATTTTGAATATCTTTTCCTCAATTCCAGCATCGCCACGCCGCCTGTTTGACAGCTTGATCGGATATTTCTCAATTCCAGATTCACCGGCCGACTCACCCGAAGGCCCAATCAGGGTGAGGGTAGCACAGTATCGCTCGGGGCTTACCTCCCCTTTGCCTTCCAAGCCCACAAATTATTCGAGCAGTCCATCCGAGACACGAACACACATCCATCCATCCATTGGGACCAAACTCTGTGCAGAGTGTTGGTACTGCCTAACCAGTCTCTTTGACTATTGGACACAATTCCTGGACGGGTCGCCACTCCGACACAGGATACCAAGCAAGCTAGCACTCATTTGTGCTGACCTCAGAAGGATTGTTGCAGAGTCCTCAGAGGGATAGAGGTGGGAGAGAGAGAGGGATTGGGGTGGAGGAGAGAGAGAGATAGAGAGAGGGCGAGAAAGAGAGGGGGCGGGGGAGAGAGATATGAGAGGGTTTGGGATAGAGCAAGAGCGTGAGTGAGGGCGAGAGAGAGAGAGATAAGGGTGGGAGAGAGAGGGGGGATTCCAGTAGATGAGACGTCCAGTTTAACGTCCATCTGAGAGACAGCACACGCATTAATGAATCACCCTGCTTGTGAAACATTGGGATGACAATTTATAGCTGGGTCGGGATTCGATACCAGGCTAAACTTCTTAGAGCGAGCGTGCGTACCTCTCAGCTCTCCTATCGTGATGTGACAATTCATTGCTTTGTAACAACTGAAAACATTTTCTACTTCGTGTTATCATGTAATTTATTTTGCCTTCCTAACTCCAGAAATGTCCACAAGGAGAACCGCCATTGAAGCTTGAAGGTATCGCTGTCGAAGCTTGAAGATCACTCACCAAGTGATTTCGGTCAAGTTAGCACTCCAACGAAATAATTGAAGAAACTTTTAAAAACAAAACTTTAAATAATTTTAATGTGTATCTATCTATGCCGAAGTGACGGGTCATACAGTGAAAGATCATACAAAAAGGGGAAACGTCATGTAAAACAAGTTAAAAAATAAAAAATTTTAAAAAGACACAAAATGTCAGAGCCCCCCGTTGAGTTTGTAATTTTGCTGTCCGGAGTTAAAGGCCTCGTCCATATTTATGTGCAACTGAAATTGACGCCAGTCTACCAGTAGGCCTTCTTTGATCGATCGCAAAATATAGTGAGGTGCACGTGTATGCCATTATGTGCTGTGCTTGTGCCAAGTTGCAACAAAATCGGACCATGCATGTCTGAGAATTGGTTGGGGACACATTTAGGTAAGAAAATGGCCACCAATCAGCAATTTTAGATCTTTGGATCCGATCTCTTTTTTTTTTTTATGACATGCATATGGAAGCCATCATTCATTATCTGGGTGCCAAGTTTGAACAACATCGCTAAATGCATGTCCGAGAAATGGTTGAAGACGTGTTCAACATCAGGTTATTTTATAACTAAAATGGCCGCCAGTCAGCCATCTTGGATCTGAACTCAGAAAAAAAAGTACGTACTTATGTAAGCCATCATTCTTCATCTATGTGCCAAGTTTGAATAGGATCGGTAAATGCATGTCCGAGAAATGGTTGAGGACGTGTTCGACATCGGGGTTTTTTTACAACTAAAATAGCCGCCAGTCGGCCACCTTGGATCTGATGTCGAAAGAAAATGACGTAAATATGTATACCATCATGTGTTGTCTTTATGCCAAGTAGGAATAAAATCGGTCCAAACATGTCCGAGATATGGTTGCGCGCGCGAGCGCGCGCGCACGCACGCACGCACGCACGCACGCACGCACGCACGCACACACACACACACACACACGAAAATCGAGAACAAATCCATAAGCCCTCGTTTCTGACCAAGTAAAACGGGGGCCAATAAAATTGCACGTTTTCAGCGAGCCAGCCAGCGCCCGATGCACCGCATGACAAAGCGGGGCCAAACACAGGCAAGTGGACCCTGAACATTGTTCAAGTCAATCGATTAATTGACAGTGCGAATATTGTAGAGCGCTGGCCAAGTGGCTTAAGCATTCAAGCAAGCACTCCAACAAAACAGTTAATAAGCAACAGCGGGCTTGACAAGCAATTACCGAGAGCCGATCAGTCACATAAACACCATACACCTGGAAACGCGGAAGTAATGGTCGAATTGGACAAATGAACACTCTTAGCAGAACACAATAAAGAAGTATAAAATTTGAAATCAGGATGACATTAAGCGATTCTAGAGCTTATGGTACGTGTGGAAATGAAATAAAGCCACAGAAGCTGGTGTCTTCAGGTGTTTATAAACATTACAATGTATCCAGCAATTTGTAGGTATGATGATCAGGCATTCGATGATATGAGTGTGGAAAATGAAAAAAAAACAAGCTCAAATGAGCTAAGATCCTCGTCCTCTTAATGATGACGTCATAAAAACGAATATGACGTCATTGTGATGTATCAGGTTTGCGATAAATTGTCTGTGCTAATGCCCGGCTTGATTCCCGCAAATAAAATTCAAACAGCTTGCCGAGTTTCCGAGATAATGGTATAGGCGATTTCCATTAGCGGCGATATTATGACGTCAACTTTTTTTCTAGGAAGAATTTCCAAAATCGGAGATGGTTACTGCCTGCGCGTGGGCTTTCTGCATATACATGGCAAGTTTCACGAAGATCCGATGAAAACTCTGGGTTGTGAAACAAAAAGTCAAAAAATAGGAATGACATCATAAAAAATTGATATGACGTCATAGTGATGTATCATATGTGTGGTAATTCATCTCTGCTAATGACCTGTTCGATTTCCGCAAACAGATAATTTTTATCAAAAAGATAAAGAAATTCAAAGAGATAATTTTTTGGCGATTTCCATTCGTGGACAAATTTTGACGTCATAAATTTTTTTCTAGGAGGAATTTTCAAAATTGGAGATGGTTACTGTCTGGCAGGGTATTTTTACATATGTATGCCAAGTTTCAGGAAGTTTCGATGAAAACTGTAGGCTGTGAAACAAAAAAGTCCACAAGAAGAAGATGAAGAACAACAACGTGAGTAAGACCGAGATCCTCCACGAGGATCTAAAAAGTCCACAAGAAGAAGATGAAGAACAACAACATGAGTAAGACCGAGAGATCCTCCATGAGGATCTAAAAAGTCCACAAGAAGAAGATGAAGAACAACAACATGAGTAAGACTTAGAGATCCTCCACAAGGATCTAAAAACCATTCTTAAGAAATCGTCACGGCCTGTTCCACGCCAAGGCATTGTTGAGCAGGCCAAAAAGAATCGCAGCTCAAGACTCTTGCGAGCTGTCAGAGAACTGACAAGATGGTGCATTGACATCATAGTAAGGCATATTTTCATTTTTCATGAGCACCCCCTCCCCCTAAATTATCTTCAAAAGGGGTGTTTAAATTAAACGAAACACCCACTTTTCATTCATGCACCACCTTGAAATTCGCTGAGCATGCATGCAAAGTTTGGCGCTGCTAGGTTTCATGGTTTTGGAGTTATGGTGGAGACGGGTGGACCGACAGACTGACAGACAAACACTGACATTATTATTATAGATAGATTGGTTAATGATACAGATACACATCTCACTGTGATTGGTAAGGATGCAAGATTGTATATGGAACCAACAAGTGCCATCTGCCACATGGACACATTGTCTTTCACCAAACCAATCACAATTAGGAAGCATCACCATTGTTTTAAGCAGTCAGGAGAACTGCAATAATTGTATTCATAGAACTCTCGACTGCTTAAGACGACGGTGATCCTTCCTGGTTGTGATTGGTGGGACAAAAGACAATGTGTGATTGAAATTTGGAAGGCAACACCAAGATTAGGTGACTGAACAATGGAATGGAGTATTCTGGTTTGATTAATTGAAGTTTGTACTTTTTCGATCTAAAAGATGCCACTTCATATGCCGAAGATTTGGAGAATATTACGACATGTAATGTTTGCAGCCCACTGTTAAACATGGGGGAGGGGGGGACAGTCATGTCAAAAGGGAGGGTTTGACGCAGTAATACGTCCCATTTCTCAGTCGCAATATTCGCTCGCTTCCGCTCACTCATATTTCTCCTTTCAAAATGGAACACATTACTGCATCAAACACCTCCCTTTTGACACAACTCCCCTGCCGGGGACTGGGCTTCGCCTCCCTTTCACATGATCATTTCTTTAATCAAATGGAGTAGTCAAATAGAGATCCTATAAATATTTGTTCTATTTAAAAAAATTGTTTTGTAGCACTCGTCTGTTATAAAATAATTTCCATACTCGAACCTTTTCTCAAACACGAGCACATTAAATTTTTGAGGAAGTGAGAAACAGCATTTCTCAAGTTGGATATTTTCCCAGACTTGCCCCATTGTTCTATTTCCTGTTTTTCATCCAGACCCAAGTAATTCTGGAACATAGACTGCTCCTGACTGGCGGCCATTTTGAAAAAAATATTTGAATTTTTTTTTTTTGCATTTCTACATGTTTTAAGTGATTTCCAACCCCCCCCCACCCCACCCCCAAAAAAAAATTGTTAGAGAAAAAAAAAATTTGCAACTTTTTTTTTCAACAAAATTTCGATTTTTTTTTTTTTTGCATTTCTACATGTTATAAGTGATTTCCAACAAAAAACATGCCAAAATTATAATTGCGGCTGATTTTGGAACTTCAGGTGGATATACCCACGTAAAATCAATTTCTGTCTCAAGGAATCTAGTTATGACGAATGAATTGAGTACGTAAAAGTTAAAAGTAAAAGGGAAAGTTGCAAACTATAACTCTGTGAGCACTGTTGACATCAAATTGAATGAATAGGATATCAGGTTCACTTGAGTGACCTAGCAGTATTGGCGGCGGATGTTTTGCACTCTACCGAGTGCTCCCCCTCTAGTTTTGTAAATGTTTCTGATGGCTGGGATTTTGTTGAGGTATGAATCGTATCATTGTACTTATCTACAGTATCCTGAATTAAAGATAACCATTGTTGATAACCGAGTTGAGTGAATTTTTTGTATAGTCTCTCTTTTAAACTGTGATTAAAATGCTCAACAACAACTGCTTTTCCTTCATTAATGGTGCTGTACAATGTAATACCGTTATCTTTAAGAAAATTCACAAATCTTTTGTTGTAAAACTCTGTGCCCTCATCAGTCCACAATTTTTTTTGTTTTCTCTTGTTTTGTGTAAATATCTGTTGGAAGGCTCACACAAGAGTATTACCTCTTTTGTTTTTCAAAGGGACAACCAACGCACATCTACTCCTCAAATCAATAATGGTTAAAGCATACTTGTACCAGTAATCATCGAGTTCAATCAAGTCAGCGCACCAGATATAATCAACTTTTTTGGAATAAATCTTCCTTCTATTAAACTTTGTGATTATTGGTTCATGTAATTCATCACCTAATTGCTCTTCAATCTTAATGACATCATTAGAGCCTGTAAATTTTTTGAATTTCCAAGCCCAAGTTTCAATTTAGCACTGATCATCATCTTCATGATGAACCTATCAACTTTTTCTCTCAAGGTTGGATTTTGTATCAAAGACAAATTATACAACATTTCTCGATCCGCTTCGTGTTTTACTTCCAATGTCGTGCGATTTCCATAATCAATATCGTGCTTCATACAAACTTCATCAACTCTGTTTTTACGTTTAAGACCAGGGTTTAGGATTGTGAGCTTCATCTAATCTTTTATCCAAGTTTGTTCCTGGACCACAGAAAGAATACCCTGGTAGATGTCATTCCCCTGGTATTCCAGTTGTTGTAAATTTACTTCCTGATAAAAACTTTTGCATATCTCCCCCACGTTTTTGTTTGGAGATGAATTTACTCTTTGTAGAGCCACACACCGAACATATCCCTTTTTGTATAAACCTATTATTTTTACTTTCAACGTACAAGATATTTTTACTTTTAACGTACGAGATATTTTTACTCTTGGTTTTCATTTTACATTTGAGACAATAACTCATTTATTTACGAGAAAAATTCCTTCACAGTGCGAAAACCTTTTTAGTTTCCAACATACACATTTGAATCTTAATTTTTAACTAGAACGGGTACTCATAGAGTGCATACCTTCGCCGTCACTACTTTTTTTGTTCTTGGTATGAGTGTGGGGAACTGGTTTCATATGAATGGTCTTATGACACAAACCACATATCTATAATGTCATGACCCACCCCCCCCCCCGACTTTCGGGGGCTACGGACTAAACAACAATCAACTCACGTCGTTTTGGCGAGTCTTCACTCGCAAGCTCGGTGAATACAACGTTTCAACAAGAGAAGGTAATCTCGTTTGATGCTGGTTTCATGCAAATCGAATAAGAATTGACTGAGTTATGCCGAAAACCGCATATTTTTCAAAGGCATGACCCCCCCCCCCCCGATATTTTACCCCAACCGGTGACATGTGTTATGATGTCATCGTGTCACAAGATTAGGCATTAAATTCTGAACATTTTGGTGCTGGATTCATGTAAAGCGGACAAGAATTGACCGCGTTATGACAAAAACCACATATTTTTCAAGGTCGTGACCCCCCTGACCTTTGACCCCTAACCGGTAACAAGAGTATGGGCGTCATTGTGTCATATTGCATATCACAAGATGAGGCGTTGAATTCTGAACATTTTGGCGTTAGTTGCATGCAAATTGAATAAAAATTGACCGTGTTATCGTAAAAAGACGATTTTGACCTTTTCGTGACCTTGACCTTGACCTTTGACCCGAACGATCGCAAAATCTAATCGAATGCTTCCTGGCTAATAACCAATCATCCCACGAAATTTCATGCAATTCGGTTTAACACTTTTTGAGTTATACGAATCACAAGATTACAAATAAATAAATAAATAAATAAACACACGCCGACCAAAACATAACCTTTCGCAGAATGGGAAGGTAAAAATTAAAGAATCCTTAGAAATGTCTTCACTCTCTCTTGCATTTATTGAAGAAGAAAAATGTAAAACTTTAACCAAAGACAATTATACCAACATCATCAATATTATAATATTTTCTTTCGTTCTCTTCTTCATCTCCACTTTCTCACAAAAATATCCCTGAGATCGCTGTTAATACTCTTGACGCATATATTTTTTCTTGACTTGCTAATTCTTTGTTTTCCTCCTCAGTGCATTGAGATCGCTTTATTTTCTGTAATACCTCCAATATTTTATTAATCTCACTGGTTCGTTCGTGTTCGTTCGTGCTGTCTCTGTCTCTGTCTCTGTCTCTGTCTCTGTCTCTGTCTCTGTCTCTGTCTCTGTCTCTGTCTCTGTCTCTGTCTCTGTCTCTGTCTCTGTCTCTGTCTCTGTCTCTGTCTCTGTCTCTGTCTCTGTCTCTGTCTCTGTCTCTGTCTCTGTCTCTGTCTCTGTCTCTGTCTCTGTCTCTGTCTCTGTCTCTGTCTCTGTCTCTGTCTCTGTCTCTGTCTCTGTCTCTGTCTCTGTCTCTGTCTCTGTCTCTGTCTCTGTCTCTGTCTCTGTCTCTGTCTCTGTCTCTGTCTCTGTCTCTGTCTCTGTCTCTGTCTCTGTCGCTGTCTCTGTCGCTGTCTCTGTCGCTGTCTCTGTCGCTGTCTCTGTCGCTGTCTCTGTCGCTGTCTCTGTCGCTGTCGCTGTCTCTGTCGCTGTCTCTGTCGCTGTCTCTGTCGCTGTCTCTGTCGCTGTCTCTGTCGCTGTCTCTGTCGCTGTCTCTGTCGCTGTCGCTGTCGCTGTCGCTGTCGCTGTCGCTGTCGCTGTCGCTGTCTCTGTCGCTGTCGCTGTCTCTGTCGCTGTCTCTGTCGCTGTCTCTGTCTCTGTCTCTGTCTCTGTCTCTGTCTCTGTCTCTGTCTCTGTCTCTGTCTCTGTCGCTGTCTCTGTCGCTGTCTCTGTCGCTGTCGCTGTCGCTGTCGCTGTCTCTGTCGCTGTCGCTGTCGCTGTCTCTGTCTCTGTCTCTGTCTCTGTCTCTGTCTCTGTCTCTGTCTCTGTCTCTGTCTCTGTCTCTGTCTCTGTCTCTGTCTCTGTCTCTGTCTCTGTCTCTGTCGCTGTCTCTGTCGCTGTCTCTGTCGCTGTCTCTGTCGCTGTCTCTGTCGCTGTCTCTGTCGCTGTCTCTGTCGCTGTCTCTGTCGCTGTCTCTGTCGCTGTCTCTGTCGCTGTCTCTGTCGCTGTCTCTGTCGCTGTCTCTGTCTCTGTCGCTGTCTCTGTCGCTGTCTCTGTCGCTGTCTCTGTCTCTGTCGCTGTCTCTGTCGCTGTCTCTGTCGCTGTCTCTGTCGCTGTCTCTGTCGCTGTCTCTGTCGCTGTCTCTGTCGCTGTCGCTGTCGCTGTCGCTGTCGCTGTCTCTGTCGCTGTCTCTGTCGCTGTCTCTGTCGCTGTCTCTGTCGCTGTCTCTGTCGCTGTCTCTGTCGCTGTCTCTGTCGCTGTCTCTGTCGCTGTCGCTGTCGCTGTCTCTGTCGCTGTCTCTGTCGCTGTCGCTGTCTCTGTCGCTGTCTCTGTCTCTGTCTCTGTCTCTGTCTCTGTCTCTGTCTCTGTCGCTGTCTCTGTCGCTGTCTCTGTCTCTGTCGCTGTCTCTGTCGCTGTCTCTGTCGCTGTCGCTGTCTCTGTCTCTGTCTCTGTCTCTGTCTCTGTCTCTGTCTCTGTCTCTGTCTCTGTCTCTGTCTCTGTCTCTGTCTCTGTCTCTGTCTCTGTCGCTGTCTCTGTCGCTGTCTCTGTCGCTGTCTCTGTCGCTGTCTCTGTCGCTGTCTCTGTCGCTGTCTCTGTCGCTGTCTCTGTCGCTGTCTCTGTCGCTGTCTCTGTCGCTGTCTCTGTCGCTGTCTCTGTCGCTGTCTCTGTCGCTGTCTCTGTCGCTGTCTCTGTCGCTGTCTCTGTCGCTGTCTCTGTCTCTGTCGCTGTCTCTGTCGCTGTCTCTGTCGCTGTCTCTGTCGCTGTCTCTGTCGCTGTCTCTGTCGCTGTCTCTGTCGCTGTCTCTGTCGCTGTCTCTGTCGCTGTCTCTGTCGCTGTCTCTGTCGCTGTCTCTGTCGCTGTCTCTGTCGCTGTCTCTGTCGCTGTCTCTGTCTCTGTCTCTGTCGCTGTCTCTGTCGCTGTCGCTGTCTCTGTCGCTGTCTCTGTCGCTGTCGCTGTCTCTGTCGCTGTCTCTGTCGCTGTCTCTGTCTCTGTCTCTGTCTCTGTCTCTGTCTCTGTCTCTGTCTCTGTCGCTGTCTCTGTCGCTGTCTCTGTCGCTGTCTCTGTCGCTGTCTCTGTCGCTGTCTCTGTCGCTGTCTCTGTCGCTGTCTCTGTCGCTGTCTCTGTCGCTGTCTCTGTCGCTGTCTCTGTCGCTGTCTCTGTCTCTGTCTCTGTCGCTGTCTCTGTCGCTGTCTCTGTCGCTGTCTCTGTCGCTGTCTCTGTCGCTGTCTCTGTCGCTGTCTCTGTCGCTGTCTCTGTCGCTGTCTCTGTCTCTGTCGCTGTCTCTGTCGCTGTCTCTGTCGCTGTCTCTGTCGCTGTCTCTGTCGCTGTCTCTGTCTCTGTCTCTGTCTCTGTCTCTGTCTCTGTCTCTGTCTCTGTCTCTGTCTCTGTCTCTGTCTCTGTCTCTGTCTCTGTCTCTGTCTCTGTCTCTGTCGCTGTCTCTGTCGCTGTCTCTGTCGCTGTCTCTGTCGCTGTCTCTGTCGCTGTCTCTGTCGCTGTCTCTGTCGCTGTCTCTGTCTCTGTCTCTGTCTCTGTCTCTGTCTCTGTCTCTGTCTCTGTCTCTGTCTCTGTCTCTGTCTCTGTCTCTGTCTCTGTCTCTGTCTCTGTCGCTGTCGCTGTCGCTGTCTCTGTCGCTGTCGCTGTCGCTGTCTCTGTCGCTGTCTCTGTCGCTGTCTCTGTCGCTGTCTCTGTCGCTGTCTCTGTCGCTGTCTCTGTCGCTGTCTCTGTCGCTGTCTCTGTCGCTGTCTCTGTCGCTGTCTCTGTCGCTGTCGCTGTCGCTGTCTCTGTCGCTGTCGCTGTCTCTGTCGCTGTCTCTGTCGCTGTCTCTGTCTCTGTCTCTGTCTCTGTCTCTGTCTCTGTCTCTGTCTCTGTCTCTGTCGCTGTCTCTGTCGCTGTCTCTGTCGCTGTCTCTGTCGCTGTCGCTGTCGCTGTCTCTGTCGCTGTCTCTGTCGCTGTCTCTGTCGCTGTCGCTGTCGCTGTCTCTGTCTCTGTCTCTGTCTCTGTCTCTGTCTCTGTCTCTGTCTCTGTCTCTGTCTCTGTCTCTGTCTCTGTCTCTGTCTCTGTCTCTGTCTCTGTCTCTGTCTCTGTCTCTGTCTCTGTCTCTGTCGCTGTCTCTGTCGCTGTCGCTGTCTCTGTCGCTGTCTCTGTCGCTGTCTCTGTCGCTGTCTCTGTCGCTGTCTCTGTCGCTGTCTCTGTCGCTGTCTCTGTCGCTGTCTCTGTCGCTGTCTCTGTCGCTGTCTCTGTCTCTGTCGCTGTCTCTGTCGCTGTCTCTGTCGCTGTCTCTGTCGCTGTCTCTGTCGCTGTCTCTGTCGCTGTCTCTGTCGCTGTCTCTGTCGCTGTCGCTGTCGCTGTCGCTGTCTCTGTCGCTGTCTCTGTCGCTGTCTCTGTCGCTGTCTCTGTCGCTGTCTCTGTCGCTGTCTCTGTCGCTGTCTCTGTCGCTGTCTCTGTCGCTGTCTCTGTCGCTGTCTCTGTCGCTGTCTCTGTCGCTGTCTCTGTCGCTGTCTCTGTCGCTGTCTCTGTCGCTGTCTCTGTCTCTGTCGCTGTCTCTGTCGCTGTCTCTGTCGCTGTCTCTGTCGCTGTCTCTGTCGCTGTCTCTGTCGCTGTCTCTGTCTCTGTCTCTGTCTCTGTCTCTGTCTCTGTCTCTGTCTCTGTCTCTGTCTCTGTCTCTGTCTCTGTCTCTGTCTCTGTCGCTGTCTCTGTCGCTGTCTCTGTCGCTGTCTCTGTCGCTGTCTCTGTCGCTGTCTCTGTCGCTGTCTCTGTCGCTGTCTCTGTCGCTGTCTCTGTCTCTGTCTCTGTCTCTGTCTCTGTCTCTGTCTCTGTCTCTGTCTCTGTCTCTGTCTCTGTCTCTGTCTCTGTCTCTGTCTCTGTCGCTGTCGCTGTCGCTGTCTCTGTCGCTGTCTCTGTCGCTGTCTCTGTCGCTGTCTCTGTCGCTGTCTCTGTCGCTGTCTCTGTCGCTGTCTCTGTCGCTGTCTCTGTCGCTGTCTCTGTCGCTGTCGCTGTCGCTGTCTCTGTCGCTGTCGCTGTCTCTGTCGCTGTCTCTGTCGCTGTCTCTGTCTCTGTCTCTGTCTCTGTCTCTGTCTCTGTCTCTGTCTCTGTCTCTGTCTCTGTCGCTGTCGCTGTCTCTGTCGCTGTCGCTGTCGCTGTCTCTGTCGCTGTCTCTGTCGCTGTCTCTGTCGCTGTCGCTGTCGCTGTCTCTGTCTCTGTCTCTGTCTCTGTCTCTGTCTCTGTCTCTGTCTCTGTCTCTGTCTCTGTCTCTGTCTCTGTCTCTGTCTCTGTCTCTGTCGCTGTCTCTGTCGCTGTCTCTGTCGCTGTCTCTGTCGCTGTCTCTGTCGCTGTCTCTGTCGCTGTCTCTGTCGCTGTCTCTGTCGCTGTCTCTGTCGCTGTCTCTGTCGCTGTCTCTGTCGCTGTCTCTGTCGCTGTCTCTGTCGCTGTCTCTGTCGCTGTCTCTGTCGCTGTCTCTGTCGCTGTCTCTGTCGCTGTCTCTGTCTCTGTCGCTGTCTCTGTCGCTGTCTCTGTCGCTGTCTCTGTCGCTGTCTCTGTCGCTGTCTCTGTCGCTGTCTCTGTCGCTGTCGCTGTCGCTGTCGCTGTCTCTGTCGCTGTCTCTGTCGCTGTCTCTGTCGCTGTCTCTGTCGCTGTCTCTGTCGCTGTCTCTGTCGCTGTCTCTGTCGCTGTCTCTGTCGCTGTCTCTGTCGCTGTCTCTGTCTCTGTCGCTGTCTCTGTCGCTGTCGCTGTCTCTGTCGCTGTCTCTGTCTCTGTCTCTGTCTCTGTCTCTGTCTCTGTCTCTGTCTCTGTCTCTGTCTCTGTCTCTGTCTCTGTCTCTGTCGCTGTCTCTGTCGCTGTCTCTGTCGCTGTCGCTGTCGCTGTCTCTGTCGCTGTCTCTGTCGCTGTCGCTGTCGCTGTCGCTGTCGCTGTCTCTGTCTCTGTCTCTGTCTCTGTCTCTGTCTCTGTCTCTGTCTCTGTCTCTGTCTCTGTCTCTGTCTCTGTCTCTGTCTCTGTCTCTGTCTCTGTCTCTGTCTCTGTCTCTGTCTCTGTCGCTGTCTCTGTCGCTGTCTCTGTCGCTGTCTCTGTCGCTGTCTCTGTCGCTGTCTCTGTCGCTGTCTCTGTCGCTGTCTCTGTCGCTGTCTCTGTCGCTGTCTCTGTCGCTGTCTCTGTCGCTGTCTCTGTCGCTGTCTCTGTCGCTGTCTCTGTCGCTGTCTCTGTCGCTGTCTCTGTCGCTGTCTCTGTCTCTGTCGCTGTCTCTGTCGCTGTCTCTGTCGCTGTCTCTGTCGCTGTCTCTGTCGCTGTCTCTGTCGCTGTCTCTGTCGCTGTCTCTGTCGCTGTCTCTGTCGCTGTCGCTGTCGCTGTCGCTGTCTCTGTCGCTGTCTCTGTCGCTGTCTCTGTCGCTGTCGCTGTCGCTGTCTCTGTCTCTGTCTCTGTCTCTGTCTCTGTCTCTGTCTCTGTCTCTGTCTCTGTCTCTGTCTCTGTCGCTGTCTCTGTCGCTGTCTCTGTCGCTGTCTCTGTCGCTGTCTCTGTCGCTGTCTCTGTCGCTGTCTCTGTCGCTGTCTCTGTCGCTGTCTCTGTCGCTGTCTCTGTCGCTGTCTCTGTCTCTGTCGCTGTCTCTGTCGCTGTCTCTGTCGCTGTCTCTGTCGCTGTCTCTGTCGCTGTCTCTGTCGCTGTCTCTGTCGCTGTCTCTGTCGCTGTCGCTGTCGCTGTCGCTGTCTCTGTCGCTGTCTCTGTCGCTGTCGCTGTCGCTGTCTCTGTCTCTGTCTCTGTCTCTGTCTCTGTCTCTGTCTCTGTCGCTGTCTCTGTCGCTGTCTCTGTCGCTGTCTCTGTCGCTGTCTCTGTCGCTGTCGCTGTCGCTGTCTCTGTCTCTGTCTCTGTCTCTGTCTCTGTCTCTGTCTCTGTCTCTGTCTCTGTCTCTGTCTCTGTCGCTGTCTCTGTCGCTGTCTCTGTCGCTGTCTCTGTCGCTGTCTCTGTCGCTGTCTCTGTCGCTGTCTCTGTCGCTGTCTCTGTCGCTGTCTCTGTCGCTGTCTCTGTCTCTGTCGCTGTCTCTGTCGCTGTCTCTGTCGCTGTCTCTGTCGCTGTCTCTGTCGCTGTCTCTGTCGCTGTCTCTGTCGCTGTCTCTGTCGCTGTCTCTGTCGCTGTCTCTGTCGCTGTCTCTGTCGCTGTCTCTGTCGCTGTCTCTGTCTCTGTCGCTGTCGCTGTCTCTGTCTCTGTCTCTGTCTGTCTCTGTCTCTGTCTCTGTCTCTGTCTCTGTCTCTGTCTCTGTCTCTGTCTCTGTCTCTGTCTCTGTCTCTGTCTCTGTCGCTGTCTCTGTCGCTGTCTCTGTCGCTGTCTCTGTCGCTGTCTCTGTCGCTGTCTCTGTCGCTGTCTCTGTCGCTGTCTCTGTCGCTGTCTCTGTCGCTGTCTCTGTCGCTGTCTCTGTCGCTGTCTCTGTCGCTGTCTCTGTCTCTGTCTCTGTCTCTGTCTCTGTCTCTGTCTCTGTCTCTGTCTCTGTCTCTGTCTCTGTCTCTGTCTCTGTCTCTGTCTCTGTCGCTGTCTCTGTCGCTGTCTCTGTCTCTGTCGCTGTCTCTGTCGCTGTCTCTGTCGCTGTCTCTGTCGCTGTCTCTGTCTCTGTCCTCATCCCTTACTTCCCTTGAACCACTTTCACCCCATAGAATATCATACATATATTCATCTGGATTTCTTGATATTCCTGTATCCAAAATCTTTTTCTTTTTTTTTTTTACAACAAGATACCAATAAAATTTCGTCTGAATTTCTAAGAGCCTTGTATTTTCTCAACTTTAAAACCTTTTCATGATTTAACATTTTAGTTAAATCCAAACTTGTCGATTTAGCAACATCAGTGCAAAGCCAATCATTTATTGAAAATACCCCATTCTTATGTTGCAGAACATATTTATTAAAATACCGAATATCCTTTTCTTGTAGGTTTGCTTGGACACAGAAATGATAATTTTCTTGAAGCCTTCTTGCTGTCATTTATGTATCAGAAATATATGACAGATTAATATGATGACAGGTAATTCCTCCCCATCTTCCCATTGTTAAATCAGTTTGTTTTCCCTGACTTACTCTATATAATCCTGTTCTTTGTTTTCATGATATAGACTACGGCAAAGCTGTCATTAATTTTAGCCTCATTAAATTATTTTATTTGTTGTTTGCGAATCGTGCTTCCACAAATGTCATTATCGGCACCAAGTGGATTATATTTTTCCTTACGAGACTGACGTAATTATTTCAGGTCTTCTCAGTTTATTTTAAATGACCAATTATACCCTAAATAATTCATATCATATCTCCAATGTTCTATTCTCATACAAACGATTTGCCCTTCTTTATAAAATTTTATTTAAATTGGAACTGTGAATTCTGCATGATCCAGAGATAAAATCAACACTTCTGTATCTTTGGAATACACAGCCGTTTTATCTAAGGATATATATTGTGATAAATCACTTTATCTCACCAAGTCATTCGCCTCAGTCAGACTTGGATAATATATTAATTTATTAGCATTTTTCATATTAATATTTTTTCTTACACTATATTTCTGTCATTCAGTCTGTGTCTTTGTGTAATCATTTGATAAATCAATATCCAGTTATTGGTATACACCAAAGGTAGAACCATCTTTTCCAACATGTCATCTATGAGTTTAAAAATAACATCATAAAAAAATTTTTTGTTGTTGAGTTGAAATAACACACATCGACATCATTGACAACACTTCGGATTTAATTATTGGACTTCAAATGTTTGATAAACACCATTCTGAAAGAATTTCATGACTCAACAGGTGGTGGAAGACCATAACTATCAAAATAATATTTAACCTGATTATTGTAAATACAAACTCAATGAGAACCGTTTCCATTTTGATCTTCTAAATTCCTAATAATATTCTTTGTATATTTAAACAAGTTTGTCAATTCATCTCTCATACAAACAACCACATTATGAATTTTCAATTTCTTACAATATTTAGCAAGGTCTATATTTGATGTTGTATTCTTTCCAAATTCTTTAAACCACTCATCAATGCTCATTTATTTATTAGAAAGATACAATCCATTACTCCCTCTATTTAATTTTACACCTGCTTGTGTGATAGAAGAAAGCATATCTCCAACTAACAATTTTGCTTTATCAGGTTGGCTTTCAAGTTTTTCAGCAAAATCTACAATCATACCACTACCACTAATTTGTTTCTCCAACTCATTGTTTTGTCTTTCCAACTCTTTTTGAGCTAGTAGTTGAGCCTTCCTTTCATTAGCAGTTTTCACCGCTGTGAAAATACCGCCCGTCAATGCTCCAGACGCACTTAAACCAGAAAATAAAGGAATTAGAAATGGGAGAAATCCTCCACTCATCTCACTTCTTGAATATTTCTTCAACATTGGTTTTGACACATTAATTTTAAGTGAGCCAGTATCGTTCAAGATTTTCACCTGTTCTCTTGTGAGCAAAACATCGATTCTTACGCCTCCTTTTCTCTGAATTGTATTAACGTCAATCATACAAGGCTTTTGATTTTGATTACAAGATGATTGTTCATCAAGATTGATTTGATAAACATATACCCCAATTGGCACTTTACTACTCATTTATTTATCAAAAAATTATGTGAGACTCATCATAACACCATTATCTGTATTGATCTGTAATTCTGTTTCTTCCAAAAGCAAACAATATGAATCAACTTCTTCACTCCCTCCTCTTTCAATGTGGAGGGAAGTAGCCACTCCATTGGACTTTAGAGTTTCCTTTTGAGCGCATCGGTCAATCGCGTAGATTGCATAAAGTTATTTTAAATGCTGCCATATCCAAAATGGGTAATTTATTCCCATTGCTTTCACATACTTTTTGGTAAGACTTGTATGCTTCAGCATAATCATTTTTTTCCCAATCAATTTCCAATCTTCCTCGTGGATAAAATGTTCCATCCAGAGAAACCCGAAGTTGTTTCACCTTAGCCTTATCACTCAATGCATTATTCTTATCAGTAGCAGTATCTTATATGGTTTTATATATTTTTTACATTTTATATCTGGTTTCCAAAAAAATGAGCCACAGATATCACAGCTTTCCTTCCACAACAACCAAATTTCACATGTAAGTGCTTTGGTTTAGTTTAACGTGTTGAAATCTTTTAAGGTACTAGTACAGTGCCCGTTCGAAACGTTCACATCCATCATTGCAGCGTCTTTACCAAAGAATCTTGCTGCAAATAATGAGTGGTTTTCACAGAGAAAGATACAAAATCTTTCTCTGTAGTGGGATAAAGGCCTCAGTGAAGGCGAAAGATCTTCTTGGAATTTATTTTTTTTTAAACGGTTGGGTCAGTCTCAGAAAGGGGGTACAACATTTTTAATACAATATTTTTAAAACATTATGAATACAATGCTATCAATACAATATTATTTGTTGTTTTTTTATTTTACAAAAGAAAAAGAGAAAAGACAAATAAGACAAAGTAGCCGTTTGGGGTAAATGGCCCTAAAGAGGGCCATTTGGGGCAATAGCTTCAGGATAGCCCTCGTTCAAAATCATCACGAATTTGTTAAGTTCTTTAGATGTACATAGCTTTATCTCGTCAGCACCAATTCATAAACAACATTGCTGAGAAAGCGACGCTTCTTCTTTGTCTCTTCATCTTGAGCAAGAATGTGAAAGCTGCTTGATCTGCCAACCCTGCTGGCCGCCACATGTAACTGACCGCGGCTGAAGAAGTCTATTGGGAAGAAGACCCCAACACGATGGAGCAACTGCCCCCGAGACTTATTCACGCTTATGGCAAAGCAGGGTCTCACCGGAAACTGCCGACGCCGCAGTGTGAAAGGGAAGATGTTGCCAGATAGGCTCAGGATGATGCATGGAATGAGGAGTGTGCGTAAAGAGTTGACACCAACCACAGATTTTGCAACCAACAGATGGGGCAGGATCTGATCGATGACATACCTTGATTTATTGCAGTGTCTGTTGTACTCGTCGATGTTTTGAAGTAGCATGATCACCATTCCCACCTTTAGAGTGATCCGATGGGGAGGCATACCAGATGGGCAGAGGGTATGTAGAAACTCAGGCGGGTACACATGGTGACCCTCAGACTTCGCTGTGTACACGCTGCAGCAAACATATTCGTCATGTACTCATTCACCTTGTCAACTTCAGAGTTGATCTGGCACAGTATGATGCGCTCACATCGCCACTTGGAGTTGGCAATGTTGGTGTGGATGTCCTCATACACCCAACTGATAATGTCCTGGAGTCTTTCACCAGGAAGAATGAGCGATTTGTTGAGCTCAAGAGCAAATTCACCCTCCTCTGGAATGACAGGAATCTTTCCTTCGCCAAGATCCAGCAGGAATTTGGCAAATCTGCTTCGTCTTGTTGCTCTCCAGCAGCCTGAGTGATCCTCATGTTTTCTGTGAGACGAATAATCTCGACATTTCTCCACAGGTATGAGCTCTTCAAGCACCTTCCTACTATGTCAGTGTGGCGCCGATGCGGCACAACGGTAAGGATCTGCCTCCAGTCACCGCTGAATACCATTGTGATGCCACCAAATGGCTTCTCTGAACCCCGCAGCCACTGGAATGTACGATCTGCTGCCTCTAATGCATGGCGATCCATCATTGACACTTCATCCACCACCATGACATGCGTCATTCTGATGAGTGCCGCAGTGCTGTCAACTTCGCTGATGTTGCAAGTGGACTCGTCAGTGAGATTGAGACGGCACTTGGTCCTACTATGAAAGGTGGTCCCCTTAGGCAGGAGGGGTAGCTGCAATGCCACTTGCAGCTGTTGCAAGGGCTACCTTGCCCTGTGCTCGCACTTTGTTGAGTATGTGGGATAATGTGAATGTTTTCCCAGTCCCACCACTTGCATCAACTGCGATCATCTTGCCAAGTCCCTGTTCCACACTCTCCATCACTGTTCTGACAACTACATGCTGCTCGTCATTGAGAACGTCCTCTGTCTCAGCGATGTGTGCCTCAAGCTCTGGTATGTTGTGCTCTGTCTCGTGCTGGATGACGCAAGGAATGCAAGGCTGGATGTGAACTGGATCAGGCTCAGGGAGGCCGAAGTTCTCGCTCAGCGAAAAGCCGTGCCTCTCAATGTGGTCCTTCAGCTCGAGTAGTACTTTACTCACAATGCGTTCATCTGGCTCATTCACACCTGCTGCACGCATTAAGTCCTCGCACAGCACACACTTGTGCCTTTCCCAAAACTGCAAGTGTTCCCCCGAGTACGAACATGAGCATGTTGGGAAATACCTCACGGACTGCTGGGCCAAATGCGACGTTTGCAGCCTCCTCCATCACAGAATCCATCTCCTGGTCATTGTCAACAATGCCATGCGCAATGCAGGCTGCCAAATAGGTCTCCATGACCCTACAGCCAACACGTCAGAGGTCCTGAAAGCATGTCGGCCCAGGCATGTGGTACAGTAGCATGCGAAGATAGTACAGCTCCGCATTATGAGAGTTGAAGGGAATCATGGGTAGTCGTCCAACCGTGTCAGCCATGCGATCATCCTGAAAACTCATTATTTTCTTCCGCAACTGAAATCTGTTCCGAAAGTAGGTGAAGTGTTGAAACACACCTGGATAGACAACATGGCACATGTGTAGATGGAGAGTCATGGCTTCGAAAAAGGCAGTCAGTGTTGTTGCAGGGGGCCCTGAGTCCATCAGGTTCTGGGCAGCACCTTCGTCATTGAACGTGATCAGCTGCTCATCCTCCAGATGAAGTGCCTGGCAGGTGCTTGCATTGAATGGGGAAGTCGTATATGTGCCAGTATGCCTCAGATGCAGTGATGTACCGCCCTTGTTCATATCGCGTCACCTCATCATGTCGCAATGCCTCTTGCGTCTCCTCATGTGGCTCTAGTCTGACCAGGCACTGGTCTGGTCCCTTTTCAAGGTATTTGTCGAGGTACTTCACACTGGTGACAACACATACGATCTCAAGGTTGGTGTGAGCATCGTACGAGAGAAGAATATATGGATTGTAAGGCACAACCCATGCATTATTGACTAATACGTTAACGCCGCCTCTGACAGTCTTCATGATGGGAGTACCAGGTGCTGCTTCTGCCCATCTTCTGTAGAGAGGATAGGAGTCGTCAGAGAAGCTTGTCGTCTCTCGCAGGGCTTTGGGATAGTCCTTTGTGCACTTCTGGTCTGCCATGCAGGGGCTGGCATTGTTCCATTCCCCTACATGGACTGTAAATCATGTGTGATGTGACAATGCGATGTAGTTCCGGCTTTGTGTCTTTGTTAGGAATCTCAGCAGAGACCACACGATCAACATCTGCTGAGGTCCTGGGTTTGTGGCGAGGTACCATGGTCAGGAGCATGTGTATATGTGGAAGATGGCGCTTTTGCGTTTCCTTCACCATCACATAGGCGTCCACATGCCCCAAGATGTCATGCTTAAGGAGGTCTTTGAGGAGTGCTTCCACCTTGATGTGGAACACTCGAGCGATGATGTCAGGTCTCTGATTGGCTGGCCGAACCTCAAAAAGCGATCCTGCGATTTCCGGCCACTTGGGGTTGCAGGTGAAGGTGAGGAAGAAGTCGGGTTTTCCCTTGACTCGGACCAAGGCCATTTCATCCTGGAACTCTTTGGCATACCAGCGTGGCGATCCATAAATTGACCGCAGCAAGATGGTGAGGCGTCCAGGTATCACTTCAGCATCACTGTTCAGGGCATCAACAATGACCTTGTACTTTTCAGCCTTGATTGACTTCTGGTTGTGGTGGATCCACTTGAGGTAGTGTGACTCAATTTTTGCCATCATGTCACATACATACTGCTGTGTCAGTTTCCCACCAAGGAGCAGTTGATTAAAGTGATGAGCAGTGTCGCGCACTTGAAGGATGTTGGTGTGATTCCTGCCAGCTCAGTGTGGTACTCCTGGGAACCGCAAGGCAGCAGAAGTACATATGATAATGGGTCATACGCTGGATGCATGGCGTCTATTGTCTGAAGTCTTCCTCCTCTGACGTGAAGAGTGACAGAAAGCTTTCCAAACTGCTCTGTTGCCGTTGTTCCTGGAGCAATGACAGCCACATCGCTATCTCATGATGGATGGTTGACGGTGCCACGATGAAGGTCTCGGCGCTGCGTGCGAGCTGTAAGGACAATTTTGAGTTCAATGGCGCTATCGTTATGAGCCACATACTCAATGGCTGACTTGAACTGCTGCACGTATGGGTTGCACTCGTGAATGGCCTCTTGTGCCCTCAGCAAAAAATCTTCATTCAGACTGCTGTTCGAGGTGTGGGCACGACGGTATGCCAGCTCATGGGCAGGATCGTGGAAGCAGATCTGGGCATGTTGTGGGGTACAACCCTGCTCGGTAAGAGGACCAGCAATGTAATGATAAACTTTACCTTGTATGCGCACCCCAGGATTGAAGCCAGGCATACTTATCTCCCGAACACTGAAACTTGCCATTGCGTTATACTGTTTTGCCTGCTTTACAAAGTCCTGATTAAGGAAAAGGTGCTTAATAGCATCTGGAGGCTGTGGTGGGATTGAGCCAGGCTTGGGATTTGTGGGGCATACTTAAGGTCAATCTTTCCGTAGTTGCAGCAGAATCCTTTCCTCTACTCTTTCCATACAAAGGCACCACGATGTAAGCAATTAGGACATTGAAACAGTGAGTTCTTGCTCAGCGTCTGCCTGCAATCACCATGAAGTTCCTCTCGGAAGAAATCAGTATCATCATACCGAGCAAGGTTGTGATTGTCATGGCGCGCCTGCTCCAGTCACGCACGGTGCACGTTCTGATGGCGTCGGGCATCCCTTGACTGCCAGTCTTCTCACTGCTGAGGGGTCTCCTCTGCCCTCATGTTAGCATTGCGCACAGTGCTGCTTGCCAGGCGAGTATCTCGTGCTGCGTCTGACTCAGCTGCACGGCACCTTGCCTCACGTGCAGTGTTGCTTGCCAGGCGAGTATCTCGTGCTTCATCGGACTCAGCTGAACGGCGCCTTGCTTCACGCACAGTGTTGCTTGCCAAGCGAGCATCTCGGGCTTCATCTGACTCAGCTGCACGGCGTCTTGCCTCGGACGCAGTGCTGTTTGCCAGGCGAGCATCTCAGGCTTCATCTGACTCAGCTGCACGGCACCTTGCCTCGCGCGAAGTATTGCTTGCCAGGTGAGCATCTCGTGCTTCGTCTGACTATGTTGCACATGCACGGCGCATTGTCTCGCGTATTCGCTCCCGCTTAGCACGGTTATCTTCAGACATGTTTGTATCAGCAAGTTTGAATCAGAACAGTTTAGTCAGAATACAGTACAGAATACAGAAAAAATAAGAAAACTATTTTTGGAATAAGTAAAATTTTAATAACTACGGTATTCAAACATGAGCGTTAAGATTTTCAAAATAGTTTATAGCTAAAAATTTTGATTTCTCCCCCCCCCCCCCCCATTTTTTTTTTTTTTTTGGACACTGCACTTCCTCAGGTCCCTAGCAATACACCCGCCAAGTTTGACGTAGATCGGATGAACAGTTGTCAAGAAAAGTTAATAACAGACGCGCGCGCGCACACCCACACACACACAGACAGACACACACACACACACACACACACACACACACACACACACACACACACAGACACAGACAGACACACACAGACAGACACATACACACACACACACGCACACACACAGACAGACAGACACAGACAGACACAGACACACACAGACACACACAGACACACACACACACACACACACACACACACACACACACACACACACACACACACACACATTTCCTCATTTATTAGTAAGATAATACATTTTGTGGTTTCTTTGCGTGAAGTCTTCAAATTCAACATCTCTTCTGTTTTAAGATTAGGAGTACATTCACTAATATACCAACTCATTTCATCAACAACAAAATTATTCTGATCACCAAAAGCATTTGCAGCACCAAAAAGCAATCTATTTTCAATATCATTCCTTTGTAGTTGAAATCTAATTTTAAGTCCGTACAGAACTTTATCATAATCACCAAATCCAAATATACCTTTAAGAGGAACTGCCACGATAAAACTATTACCTGCTTTGGTATCATCATTATACATTGCATTTCTTTGACTCTAACCAGTCAAAGTCTGTTTCTTTGAGTCTGTGTTTGTTCCCGTTGCCATATCAGGAATAAAACCTTCGACAGCCCCCTTACCCATTCCATCACTAAATGAATATAGTGTAAATTTCATCATTTCAGATGTAGCAGACTTAATCAACCACTTCAACTTCTTGTATTCCAATATACAAACGAACACTATCAAACATTTTCCAGAATAAATCATTTACGAGTGTTGTGTTTGTATTATTCCCAGCGTTAATGAATGTAAATATACACAACAAGAAACTTTCGGCGAGATTCAAATAAGTTTGTTGATTATTTATTTCAAAACTTTTTGTTCCATTTGTATTCCAGTCTGTTCCTGTTCTCGCATTTACCTTGAAGTATTCCATTTTAGTAGAGTTTGAGATGACAATGGTATCATCCCAATCATAAATACAATCAATTGCTTCCATACTTGTTTATTTAGTATTTTTAAATAAAATAAAAAAAAGACGTTAAAAATTTTGAAACCCTGACCCAAGAATATGAATTCTTTTCTGTCGTTCTTGGGGAGACAACTGAGTTTTGTAGCAGAGGCTGGAGTCATCAGCAAAGAGATAAAGATGATTTTGCAGAGAGCCGGAGAGATCATTGATGAAAACCAGAAAAAGAACAGGGCCCAGAACGCTGCCTTGAGGAACTCCAGCCTGGACAGCAAGAGGGGATGAGAGAATTCCATTTAGGGCCACACGTTGACGGCGACAGGAGAGGAAGTCTGCGAGCCATGAGTGGAGATGGCCTTGGATACCATAGGAAGAAAGTTTGGTGAGCAGGGCAGGGTGCCAGACCGTGTCAAAAGCACGCAATATATCTAGGGATATGGCTCTGATTTCATGCCTGGCATTGAGGACCTCCATCCATTGTTGGGAGAGCAGAAACAGCACATCCAGGTTAGAGTGACCTGGTCTGAAACTAAATTGATGATCGGAAATCAGGCCATTGGAGAAGAGGAAGGATTTAATGTCTGAAGCGATGATGGATTCCATAACCTTGCTGATGATTGGGAAAAGGCTGATTGGTCTGTCGTTGCAGGGATCTGTTTTTGCACCTTTTTATGAAGGGCAGTAATGTTTGCTGATTTCCAAGCAGATGGCAGATGACCTTGAGCAAATGAGAGTGTGAATAGAACAGAGAGAGGGTGAGCAAGAGCAGAGGAGCAGGTTTTTAGGACACGTGGACTGATGCCGTCTGGACCGGTTGCAGAATCTGAGTCGAAGTTTGACAACAAGCTCTCCACCTTGTCAGGAGAAAAGGAAACAGAGTCCAGGGACAGTTGGGTGTGACTGGGTAAGGTGGATACAGAAAGCGATGGGTTTTGGACACAAGATTTTGATGCAAACACGGAGTTTAGGCATTCAGCCTTTTCACATGCGGTTTCAGCAGTGCAGCTATTTGAGGTAAGGGAGGGGATGGAGGGGGAACATACACCAGAAACAGATTTGATTAGATGCCACCAGGATTTGGAGGAGGGAGAGAGGTTTGAGAGTTCAGACTTGAGCTTTGAAAGATGTTGTTTTCTGGCTCTCCTTAGGGTAGATACACACTTGTTCTGAGCTTTATGGAAGGAAAGATTACCCTCAGTTGGGTTTGCTTTCCATGAGGCAAAGGCAAGTTGTTTCAGGACAACTGCCTCGCCACAACCTTCAGTGAACCATTGGTGGGACGAAGGGTAGGACAACTGAAGATGAGAGGGGATAAATCTGTGCACGAGGGAGGGCAAATTTATGACAAGCCCTCTAAGTTCTTTGGTTTCAAACATCTCTTTTCCTCTACTTTCTCGTCAATTTAGGACTGAAGCTGACTTGGGTGAAAACATTTCTCTTCTTACTAAAAAGGGCATTTACCCATATGATTATATGGATTCCTTTGAAAGATTTAAAGAAAAAAAGACTTCCTCCTCAAAAGCATTTTTATAACAAGTTAGGAAGATGTCATATTACAGGTGAAGAATATGAAAGAACAAAATAAATTTGGAAAGAGTTTGAGATTAAGAATTTGGGTGAATAACATTTCCAATATTTAATAACTGATGTTTTATTACTCGCTGATGTGTTTCAGAAACTTCGAGAAGTTTGTCATAAAGATTCCAATGGACTTGATCCTGTCCATTTTTATACATCTCCTGGACTAGCTTGGAGCACTATGTTAAAAATGTCTAAACAACCCCTTGATCTTCTAAATGATGTCGACATGCTCTTGATGATTGAGAAGGCTAAAAGAGGAGGAATTTCACAAGTTTGTTCAAAGAGATATGCTAAGGCAAATAATAAATATCTTCCAGACTTTTCACCTGATAAGCCCACATCTTACTTAATGTACTTTGATGCTAATAACTTGTATGGCTGGGCAATGTCTGAATCTCAACCCAATGGTAATTTTAAATGAGTGAAAGAATACGAGTACAAATCTATCTTCGATGATATAATCTCCACAAGTCAAGAAGATTTAAATAAATGGGATTATGGTTATTATTTAAGTATATTTAAACTATCCTAGAAAACATCATAACAAACATAAAGACTTTCCTGATGGAGCTGAAAAAGAGATCCCCAATCAAGAGCTATTTGGTGGTTATCAACAACATTTCTTTAGTTCTTCAAATGAGTTTAAATATATTCCTACAACTATATTACTCACAGTATTGTTTGATGAAGAGAAGTATGTTTAACATCAGAGAAATCTAAAGCAATTTATAGAAGCAGGACTACAAGTTAAAAAGGTACACGGGGCACTAAAGTTTAGTCAAAGTCATTGGTAAGGTAAATATATTGATTATAATACGAGGATGAGAACAAAGGACGAATAGCGATTTGGAGGACTTTTACAAGTTGATGAATAATTCTGTATCTGGTAAAACAATGAAAAATATAATGAATAGACAAAATGTAAGACTTGTAACAACTTGGGAGCAGGTGGAGAAGTTGATAAATAAACCAAGCTTCAAAAGAGTAGAAATATTTACAGATAATAATTAAATTATTGTGCTGCTCATTTGAATAAAGAGAGTATAAAGATGGATAAAACGATTTATGTTGGAACATCTGTTTTAGATCTTTCAAAGTCTTTAATGTATAATTACTTTTATAATAATCTAAAGAAAAGATATGGTGAGAATATTGTATTGCTATATATGGATACGGATAGCTTCATACTCGAGATAACTACAGATTATTTTTTAAGGATATGAAAGAAGATAAAGATATTTATGATACAAGTAATTATGATCCTGATAACCCACTGTTTTCAAGTAAGAATTAAATGATAATTGGTAAAATTAAAGATGAATTCGGTGAAAAGATACGAGGTGAATTTGTAAGTGTTCGAGCAAAGGCATACGCTTATAAATACTTCACGAGAGGGTTAAATGAATTCAAATCTGAAAAGAAACTTAAAGGTTTAAAGAATAGTGTATTTAAAGAGACCATGAACTTTCAACATTAGCTTGAATGTATATGGAAGAGAAAGGATGTTTATAGAGAGATGAATCTTATAAGAAAGTATATACATGAAATATTCTCAAAGACTGTAAGGAAGAAAGCTATAACAGCATTTGATGATAAAAGATATACAATGAACGACTGATGGAATAAATACACTACCTTATGGGTTTAAAGTATCAGTATTAATAAAAAATGTGGTTGCGGGGATTAACGGGCGACCGCTGCATTATTTTTAATTGATGAATAAATTAAGTTATTCCTGAAAACAAAACAAATATTTTTCGGATCTCCATTTGACTACTCAATTTGATTAAAGAAATGATCATTTGAAAGGGAGGTGAAGCCCAGCCCCCTCAGGGGAGTAGTGTCAGAAGGGACGTGTTTGATGCAGTAACGTGTTCCAGTTTGAAAAGGAGAAATATGAGTGAGCGTAAACGAGCGAATATTGCGACTGAGAAATGGGACACATTACTGTGCCAAACCCTCTCTTTTGACACTACTGGGGAGGCTCTAACTGTCTGGGGTTGTACCTCAGCTTTTGATGTGGAAAAAGTTGGTAAAATCAATGGGAAGCGAACAAATGAGAAATACAAGCAGATATTGCAGCACCATGCAGTTCCAAGTGGAAATCGTTAAATTGGAAGAGGATTCATTTTCCAACAAGATAATTATCCAAAACACACTTTCAATATAGTAAAGCAGTATTTGGAGAAGAAGGTTACAGCTGGTGTGCTCCAAGTGTTAGAATGGCCACCCCAGAGTCCAGACATGAGTTCCATCGAGGAAATATGGGATTACCTGGAAACAGACAAGAACAAGAGGACCCAACTAACCTTACAGACTGAATTATACTACAGTAAGATCCCAACATTCGCAGGGGTTACATTCCTGAAAAATGACGGGAATGTCGAATGCCGCAAATGTCGAATTCCGCGAATGTCAGAGCATTGTTTAATGGGAAAACTGGGGATAGGTTCCCAGCGGTTCGTAATTAATAAGGGAAATTTTTAAAATCTTACAAACACGAATGCACATGATTACAGTTTCATTAACCAGAGTTGGTGTCAAAACCAGCCAATGCTCGCCTGTTTATACATTTATCGTTTTTAAAAGACTCGTCTAATAATTCAAATTTTTTATAAAGCATTGCAGTGAAGTATAATTATAAAGCAATATATGTATTTGTATATTGTAATCAGTAACAAGAGCGCAAGTGAGCACAATATACGCCCTAACAAGAAGGTATATACAGAATTGTGCTACGACATGGAAAACAGCATCCTGGTTGCCATGGCAACCACTTTAGATGACAAATGTATGTCGCTACACACCGTCTCCACAGTCTGTACCTATGTACCAAATATGAAACGTGAAAGTTGAAAACTTTGGGAGTTAGAGTGCGGACAGGAACTGATGGAAAACAGCATCCTGGTTGCCATGGCAACCACTTTAGATGACGAACGTATGTCATGACACACCGTCTCCACAGTCTGTACCTATGTACCAAATATGAAACGTGAAAGTTGAAAACTTTGGGAGTTAGAGTGCGGACAGGAACGGACGGACAGACAGACGGACGGACGACCGGTATCACATAATACGCCTATATATATATATATATATATATATATATATATATATATATATATATATATATATATATATATATATATATATATATATATATATCGGGCGTATAAAAAAGTGTGGTCGATAAAAACATGAGAAAGGAAACGAGGGGGAGCACTCGGGAGAGTGCAAAACCTCCGCCGCCAATACTGCTGGGTCACTCAAGTGAACCTTATATCTTATTCATTAAATATGATGTCAACAGTGCTGACAGTTATAGTTCTTTTCTCCAACATTTTTTTTTTTTGAGGGAGGGGGGATTGGAAATCACTTAAAACATGTAGAAATGCAAAAAAAAAAGAAATCTAAATTTTGTTGAAAAAAAGTTGCAAAAATTTTATTTTCTCCAACAATTTTTTTTTGAGGGGGGGGGGTTGGAAATCACTTAAAACATGTAGAAATGCAAAAAAAAAATTTCTCTAACAATTTTTTTTTTGGGGGGGGACCAAGTCCAAAATCTAATGGCATGATCCTTGGACCATACCTAACCCCTCCCCCCACCTACCAAGTTTCGTCGAAATCCGTCGAGGAGTTCTTCCGTAATACAAGAAAATTTAACATTTTCACGCTCACGCTGACGCTCACGCCGGGGGTATCGCTATAGCTCTCTGTTCTTCGAACAGGCAAGCTAAAAAGGCTTACCAGTAAAAAAAATTTAAAACATTTTTTAACAGCAGCAGCTGCTGTTTCCAATTTTGATTTGAAATATGACATCAATGATTGATGATTCATGATGATAATGATGATGATGAATCCAGTGAACTCCTCTGAAGAGGACGCAGGTAAGGGTGCTGACGAGTTGGGCACCAAAGGGGTTGCAGGTGAGGGTGCTGATGGTGTTGAGGTGGAGGAGCCGCAGTGAAAATAAATGCGTAACCGACAGCTGTTTGCTGAGTGCTGCAGGATTCTGTGTAGCTCCTTGTACGAGAGTAAAACATCATCCACCCCCTCTTGAAACGGAGACACCACCCCATAACCGAGTCGACATCTAGTACATGCCCCTTCTACTCGATGAGCTGCACGAGTTGAGCAGGAAAAGTTTCAGCTGCTTTGTGGTCCGCTGAGGCAAGCTCACCTGTGAGCTTCACATTGTAGAGACCGCACCGGTTCCTGAAGCAGTCAAACCATCCCCTGCTAGCTGGGACGGGACTGGGGCCACTCGTATGTGCATCACTCGTACGCGCATCACTAAGCGCATCACTCATACTGAATCACTCATGTTTGCAGCACCACTTGCACAAACTTGATGATCGTACATGCGCTTTTACTTTTCACGAATCAGAGGTCCATTTGAAGGCACGTTTTTCTCGGCACTTTCCTCCAACCACACATTCAATGCCTTCTCCATTGTTTCTATGTAAACACCCCTGACATGAGTAACCACTTTGGTGCTGGGTACTGTGCTAGCCACAACACTTTCACAAATCGCCTTCTCATTTTTCTTTCTGTAATGGACCATAATGCCTGCATGCAGAGGCCACGCTCTCACCTCTTGATAGCAGATCTAGTAGCTCCACTTTCTGGCTCAGGCTCATTACTTTTTCCTGCCTGTTGGGAGCAGACGCATCTCCTGCACAACTCGTGAACTTCGGACTCATGATTGAACAATGAGAGCAAAAAGTCCACAAGTACAAGAAATCACAGCAGGTCAAGGCAACGGGATGAACAATGAGCACAAAAAGCCCACAAGTACGAGAAATCACAGCAGGTCAAGGCAACAGGATGAACAATGAGCACAAAAAAATCCACAAGAGAGAGGAATCACAGCAGGTCAAGGCAACGGGATGAACAATGAGCACAAAAAGCCCACAAGTACGAGAAATCACAGCAGGTCAAGGCAACGGGATGAACAATGAGCACAAAAAATCCACAAGAGAGAGGAATCACAGAAGGTCAAGGAGGCACTACGAGAAGAAACAAATATCCAGGACACGCTGCACATAAGCAGCCGGACAAGGAGTTGTGAGCAGAAGGAAATGGGTGAGTCGTGTGAGCATTGTGGGGGATGTTGGTGGGGAATGGTTTATATGTGTGAAGAGCTGCTTTATGCGCAGCTGGCTGGAGGTGGTTCATGCGTGGCTCGAGGTGGTTCATGCGTGGCTGGAGGTGGTTTATGCATGGCTGGAGGTGCTTTATGAGTGTGTATAGCTGCTTTATGCATGGCTGGTGGGAGAAGATTTTGGAGCTGCTTTATGGGCACAAATGGTGGGAGAGGTTATGCGTTGCTGAAGGTGCTTTATGCATGGCTGGAGTGCTTTATGCATGGCTGGAGTGCTTTATGCATGGCTGGAGGTGCTTGATGCGTGGTTGAACGTGCTGTATGCGTGGCTGGTGGGAGATGGTTTTCAAGCTTTATGCACATGTCTGGTGGGACGTGGTTTATGCGTGTCTGGGGTGTTTTATGCGTGCCTGACGGTGCTTCATGCGTGCCTGGAGGTGCTTCCTGCATGTCTGGAGGTGCTTCATGCGTGCCTGGAGGTGCTTCATGAGTGCCTGGAGGTGCTTCATGCGTGCCTGGAGAGAATTTATGCATGCCTGAAGGTGATTTATGCGTGCCTGGAGGTGATTTATGCATGCCTGGAGGTGATTTATGCATGCCTGGAGGTGATTTATGCATGCCTGGAGGTGATTTATGCATGCCTGAAGGTGATTTATGCGTGCCTGGAGGTGATTTATGCGTGCCTGGAGGTGATTTATGCATGCCTGGAGGTGATTTATGCATGCCTGGAGGTGATTTATGTGTTCCTGGAGGTGCCTTATGCGGGCCTGGAGGAGATTTGTGTGCCTGGAGGTGGTTTAAGTATGAGAAGAGCTGCTTTATGCACGGCCAAAGGTGCGTTCCGCATGGCCGGAGGTGGTTCATGCATTGCTGGAGGTGGCTTATGTGTGGCTGAAGGTGATCTATGCGTGGCTGGGGGTGTTTTATGCATGGCCGGAAGTGGTTTATGAGTGTTGGGAGGTGGTTTATGCACGGCCAGAGGTGCATTCTGCATGGCCAGAGGTGGTTCATGCGTTGCTGGAAGTGGCTTATGCGTGGCTGGAGGTGGTCTACGTGTGGCGGGAGGTGGTCTACGCGTGTCGGGAGGTGCTTCACGCGTGGCGGGAGGTGCTTCACGCGTGGCCGGGGGTGCTTCACGCGTGGCCGGGGGTGCTTCACGCGTGGCCGGGGGTGCTTCACGCGTGGCCGGAGGTGCGTTACGCGTGGCCGGAGGTGCGTTCTCCATGGCCAGAGGTGGATCATGCGTTGCTGGAGTGGCTTATGTATGGCTGGAGGTGATCTATGCATGGTTGGAGGTGGTTTGTGTGTGGCTGGAGGTGGTTTGTGTGTGGCTGGAGGTGGTTTAGACATGGCTGGGGGTGGTTTGTGTGTGGCTGGAGGTGGTTTATGCGTGGCGGGGTGTGGTTTATGTGTGGCTGGGGGTGGTTTATGCATGGCTGGAGGTGGTCTATGCGTGGCTGGAGGTGGTTTACGCGTGGCTGAAGGTGGTTTATGCGTGGCGGGGGTGGTTTATGCACGGCCAGACGTGCGGTTCTGAATGGCAGGAGGTGGTTCATGTTTTGCTGGAGGTGGCTTATGCGTGGCTGGAGGGTATCTATGCGTGGCCGGGGGTGGTTTATGCGTGGCTGGAGGTTATCTATGCGTGGCCGGGGATGGTTTATGCGTGGCTGGAGGATATCTATGCATGGCCGGGGGTGGTTTATGCGTGGCCAGAGGTGGTTTATGCACGCGTCGAGCTGCATTATGCTGGCTGGTGGGAGATGGTTTTCGAGCTTTATGCGCATGGATGGCGAGATGGTTTATTCGTGTGTATAACT
Source organism: Eptatretus burgeri (assembly GCF_056783735.1). Lineage (NCBI taxonomy): Eukaryota > Metazoa > Chordata > Myxini > Myxiniformes > Myxinidae > Eptatretus > Eptatretus burgeri. Next base: position 1,160,281 of record NC_140971.1, read on the forward strand.
GCTTTTTACACGCAGCTGGTGGGAGATGATTTTTGAGCTGCTTTATGCACGCGGCTGGTGGGAGATCGTTTATGTGCCCACAAAAACCACAAACAGCTGAGGCACAGGGGCCACGAAAGTGGAAGCAGGTCACATTTTCTAAACCACGAATAAGCAGGGTCCACGAATGTCGAATCTGCGACCTTTGGGGTTTGGGCACAATATTCCTGTCAGAGTGCTTCAGTCATATAAGCATGGGTAAAAGAGTGATGGCACTCTTACAGTGATGGCACTTACTCAAGAAGGCAAAGAGTGGACACACAAAAGTATTGATACTATAAAATGACAGCTCTTGTTATTTAATGAAGTTGTTCGTTTCAAGCACATTTCTTAAGGCTGTTAATTTACAATAATAAACACATGTAAACAGGGACCTGCAGACCACATACTAACACAATAACAAACACATACACAAAAAAAAAAAAGACGCAAGCTGTTTTTTTATCAAATTTGGAGCCATGTCTGCGCAGTACATATTCAAGCTTAAATTGATTACTCGTCACAGTCGCTAAAAGCCTTCCACACGGTTTACAGCAATTTTGATGAAAAAATTTCTTGTTTTAAGAAATTTTGTACTCAAAAAAACGAAAATTAGGAAATTTCTGTATTTTCTCCTTTCATCTTTAAAGGCCAAAATCTCAGGTAAGACAAAAGATCAAAATTTTACAAATAATATGTGAAGATAAGACTGTTCTCTGTCACACACAAAACAAATCAAAACAATATTTAACTCGTGGGTGATACTGCAAAACTTTTGAAAAAAAACAAAAAACGAAATTCTCCTTTGTGGGTCCAGGGGTATGTTGCCACGGAAAATTTTGAAAAATTGATGTCAAAATATGCATTTTGGAGGTGAACTTGTCCATATTGTAACAAAAAAACTATGCAAATGAAAGTGATATTTGGGGAAGAATATTTTGCTTATTTCACCTGAACATTCAATGCTGGAGCCTGGTTGGTGTGAGCTTAACGGTTTGGGTGGGTGGCTGAAGATCTCAGAGTCTTGGGTTTGAGCCCCTCTTCTGATGTTGAATTAACATCAGGCTGGTTGACTTAGTCCATCATCCTGAGATCAGCAAAATGATTAACAGGGGACACTGCATCAGCATTGGCCAGCGGTCGGAGTCCATCCATTGGGACTATACTCTGGATGGCGCATCGGTGCTGCCGAAGCAGTCTCCTGGGGTATTGAGCACAATCCTGGATGGGTCGCCACTCCGACGCAGGACACTCAAAATGGCAGCCAGAAATAAACACATTACAACTGAAATAAACACGTGTATATACATATACATATATATATATATATATATATATATATATATATATATATATATATATTCTGGGTGAGCTTTCCCGTAAACTTGAATAAGGTTCTGATTGAGCATTTCTCTCTTGGCCATGGCTTTGCCAAGACATCTCACTGTAAGCTGGTCGATGGAAGAAAAAAAAAGTGACTCCACCTCCCTGAGAAGAGAAAGAAGAGGCTGCAACAGGAAAATACGTTGTCTATCTCCATATATAAAACTGAAATACAGTATATACATATATATTTATAAATATATATTATATTTATGTCGATATATTTATGTGTATATATTTTTATATATACATTTTTTTTTTAATTAATGGATTTTTTTTTTTATGTGTGAATATATATAATATATATTCACACATATATATATATATATATATATATATATATATATATATATATATATATATATATATAATATATAGCCTGGTGTTGGCGCAGTGGTTAGGGCAGCGGCTTGGGACCCAAAAGGTCCTGAGTTCAAGCCCCGTTGGGCCACTGAATTAATACACCAGGGGGTTGACTCAGCCTGTGATCCTTCCGAGGTCGGCGAAGTGAGTACCAGTGTACTGGGCCGGTGTATACCCCGGATAAAATAGGTGCACCATATCCCTGTGTCGTAAGAGTCGACCAAGGTTGCGTCAGGAAGGGCATCCGGCGTAAAACATGTGCCAAATCACTATGCGGATCATACGGATGATCCGCTGTGGCGACCCCTAATGGGAGCAGCCGAAAGAGGAAGAAGATATATAATATATATATATATATATATATATATATATATATATATATATATATACATACATACATACATATATATACACATATATACAAGCACCAACTGCCGATTCACTGACAGGAATACTGATTGGGGGAGAAAAAGAGGGGAGGGGTACAGGAGGGGAGACAGAGGAGGGAGGGAGGGAAGTGAGGAGGGAGGGAGAGTGATTTGGGGTGGGGAAGCTAAGGCAGCGTGAGGTGAGAGGAAGGGAAGGCAGATGTGCAGTGGAGCGTTAATTACGATTCATACAGTCTCAACAAAATGATCATAGAATAACAGTGAAGATGGAAACAAAAATAATGTCTGAAATCCATTTTCTACTGGTCATACCATACACACCGCCCGGACGCGTCCGGAGACAAACTCCCGTCCAGACATAAACACCACCCAGACACGTCCGGAGACAAATACCATCTGGACACATCTGGAGACAAACCCCACCCGAACACATCCAGAGACAAACACTACGCAGACATAACCACCCTCCAGACATAACCACTATCCGGATCCATCCAGAGAAGGGGGAGGGGAGAGTGAGAGAGGTGTTAGAGGAGGGTGTTGCACTGTATTGTGTGAGGGGGTCGAGCAAGGAAGCGGCAGAGAGAGAAAGGAGGGTGGGGGTAGGGGAGTTAGCAGAGAGAATGTCATGCTTTATGAACACGCACGCACGCACGCACGCACGCACGCACGCACGCACACACACACACACACGTTTTTGGCCAATATCGACAATTTTCCTGGAATCAGCAGATTGGAGTCTGTGTGATTACCGACTACAGTACGTGCTGTTTTCAACCGAAAATCCTGGAGTAGCTTTCACAGAAAAGCAACGTTGCATTTTAAACAAATGGTTCAAGAATATGTGCACAAACATTAATCTTTATAAACAGCTGTGTGTAATGGGTGGAAGAAAAATTTGGCTCTGTAATTTAGAAAACACTTTAATATGGCAAACGGATCGGAAATCAGGTGTTATCAAATACATTTTGCTTTAAAACTCACAAAGAGAAACATATAACCTTTGTAAAGCAGCCCTGATATTAAACCAATTGCTTTAGCTGATAAAGCCTCCATAAGATACGGGATGAAACTCTGCGACCATGGTGCCCGTAACGGGCATGGCATGTCAACACACCCATGGAGAGTCCCTACAGATCCAAATATACCCATACGTGTACCACGCCCATGTGCCCTGTATACGTACCTCGAGCTTGTAGTAACTGTCGACTGTACATCAAATTCGGGCCATGAGCTGTACCGCTTTCTACTCTGGGGCACTCGGCAAGTGGCTGAAGCACTCAAGCAAGCACTCCAAGAGAAAAACCTGGTTTGGCAAGCGATTACCAATTGCCATTGATAAACCCATGCACCCGGAAACGCTAAAGCAATGTCCGCAATGGACACAAGAACAATTTTTTTAGCGTCGGGACTGCCGCTAAGTTCAATTCTGGAGCTTAACTTTTGTAATTCGGCTTAATGTAAGAGATTCTCGAGGTTGTGGCATGTGCGTAAATGAAATAAAGCCACGAACACTGGCGTCTCTGGGCGTTTATAGGCATTGCAATGTACCCAACTATTCGTAGCTTTGATGACCAGGCATTCGATAATATGAGAGAGGAAAGTGAAAAGAAAAAAGCTTTATTGTTCAGACATCAATGCAGCCTGTTCCAAGTAGAGGCATGATTGAGCAGGCCAAAAAACATGGCGGCTTCAGACCCCAGCAAGGTAACCCAGGATACGCCTTAAGACCCCAGAGAGCGAGGTTGTCGAAGATGGTGCCTGATGAAGGATATAATTAAATATGGCCGTTAATTATCTTCAAAAGGGGTGTTTTAATTAACCCAAACACCCAATTTTCACTCTTGAACTTCCTTGGAGTTTTCTTAGTATGCATGCAAAGTTTCAGGCTGCTTGGTTTCATGGTTTTGGAGTTATGGAGGAGATGCATGCACACATGCGTGCACGCACACACACACGCACGCACGCACGCACACACTAGTATAGATATATACTTGGTTTTGGGGGTGAATTCTGCTTGTTGTGGCTTTTCACCGCCATACAGACAGTGTGACTCGTCTCAAGCTCACTCGGCCTCTATACGAGACGTTGGTCTCGCTACAAGTTGGTGGTGCTAATTGGCACAAGAAAAGACCGATTCTGTGCATCCAGTCTGCACAGCAGCACAGTATTTGGACGCAAGATACGGCAGGAGGCTTCTTCAAAAACCCAAATGGCAATACAGGCCTGCATGCACATGAGCAGAGAGAGAGAGAGAGAGAGAGAGAGAGAGAGAGAGAGAGAGAGAGAGAGAGAGAGAGTGTTCCCTGCCTTCTTCGTCGCTCTACCATCTTGGCTCGAGTTCTGCTCTTTATTTGCTGCACACTGCTCTCTACTGGAGAGTCTTGAATCCTGCACTGTGTCCTATGCCATGCCAGATCATGCCCTTTACAATGGACCATCGGTTCTCAACTTGACATGCAGTGCAGTCAGGGACGACATGTGTAATGAGTGGGACATCAGAGTGGAGATTGGTTCAAGCACCGGTTGTTCGTTGACATGTGATTAACCAAAATTATAAAATATACATACTAAAAGACTCGTAGCACTTGGTTGCACACGATAATGCTCAAGATCGCTCCCCAACTCAGTCATTTTTCAACTCAAATGCACGATTTAATTACACATCTTCCATAATTGGCTGTTGTTTAGGTTCAGGCTCAGGTTAACTAACAGGTTGGTTTGTCAAAACCTCACTTGGAATCTAAAGCCCATCAATGTTTTACACATCATTCAATTGTTGCATATATAAAGTTACTCCACAGGTTTCTGGCACAACCTACCTTGTGAGTGTGAGTGAGGGAGTGCATTGGAAGCAGATGGAGAGGCCTGAAGGATGTTGGGTGAGTGCATACGGCCTTGAGAGCTGGAGACGTAGGGAGAGGAAACCATCTGCGTTCGAGAGGAAATTCCTAAAAACAGGCAAAAGAGTAAACAAAGGCATAAACAGTAAACAGAATGACAAAAAAAATTACATAACAACAAAGTAGGGGTAGCCATGTAATGAAAACACTGGGCAGCATCTCTGAGGTTGTAAGAAGCTATCCAGCTGGAGGCAGCGGGAAAAAGATTTCTGGGAAAAAAAAAAGTGCAATCCCACCCCCCACCCACTCAAACTGGCATCCTTCCGAGGACAGCAAAATGAGTTCCAGCTTTCTGGGAATATTTGGCCATTTGAGTATCCTGCGTCAGAGTGGCGACCCATCCAGGATTGTACCCAACAGTCCAGGAGACTGCTTCGGCAGCACAAACGCTCTGAACAGAGTATGGTCCCAATGATGGATGGATTCAGATCTGGCCTATCATTGGGATGCTCTTGCATATCGCCAATATGGGGTGCACTAAAGTTGAATGTCGAGGTTCTGCAGCAATGTGGCTGCTTCAGGAGTGAGTTGGTGCAGGGCTAAAAGTCCTCCTGACAGCTTCCGCAAGGGGCAGTGAGACATGATGTGCTCCATCGTCTGGAATCCTCCGCAGTCACAGAGTACATCCGCCACATCCATCAGTGGAGGGTGCTCCACAACGGCCCTGTCCAGCGCGGAGCCTTTGGAGGGCTGTCCATCGCCTACATGGGAGTGCGAAACCGGGTGAAGCAATGGTTGGATCATGTACATGTTTATCAGAAGCTGTGGCATCCCCCAACTGGCCCTCCACAAGTTGGCTTCCCTTTGATGGGCTCAGGTAAAGAGCTGGTGCAGTTTCATGGTGGTTTTCAGAACTTGAGGTGGCAGCGCAGATGTTCAACTAGAAAGCACTGCACTGGAATTTCGGTAGTCAAATGCGCCTGAAGTAGCTTGACGATAGCACATCCCATCGGATGACTGGTGGAGCAATGTTTGAGAGGATCGGGAGCCACTCAGTTGTTGTTGACTTAAGAGTTCTAGGCAGTGTTCTCATCGCAGCGTTTAACTGAACATCGATAGCCTTCGTATGGGCACTCGCTGACAAGACTGGCACGCAATATAGGTATACCTCGATTTACATCAAGGATGTGTTCTTCAAAACTGACTTAAATCCCAATCTTTTTTTCCATAAGTAATACAGCAATAGAATAAGGCTGCATGGGAGATGGGGAAGGGGACGTTGCAATTTTCACAGACGATGTTACATTTTTGGCTTAAACAGAGATAATTTAAACACGAAGTCAAACATATTTCGAGTGTGAAAAATTGCAATGAAATCATTTTATTAAAGTGCAATGCAGTAAAATACTGAATAAAATAAGCTGTGGTGGTAGTAGAGAAAAGGGGAGAGAGTGAGAGTGAGAGTGCGTTATGATCAGATGAAGAAGGATGGAAGGCAGGAAGAAGTTCATCACATGGCATTCGCAATGTATGATGGTGTATGATGAATCGACTCAGAGGCGTCCGAGTTCTATTGAGGTCCTCAATCCATAAGGCCAGCATACGTTCCATATTTTCCATGCAAGAGCTCCTTTGCTTCGTAATTAACTTGGATGTTAATGGCGAGGCATGTTTCGCACTTTCACGAATTTGTTCTGCACTTTTATAAATTGTACATCATTTATTGCATTATTGCAAACCTAAGTGCCGACCAACACTGACAGCACGATCACCACTCGCCATTCTGTGTACAACATCCAATTTAACCTCCAAATTTACAGTTTTGCACACTTTCTTAGCCACAGGCTCACTCTTATCACCACTAGTACACTTATAACTCATGATGAAGATTTTGGAAGTGCACTATGTCTGAACAGTGCAAATGCAAAATAGAGTACAGTACACTTTACACAGAAGTTATGTCATTCAAGTCCAGTCAATTGAATTTGAATTTAAATGAATTGAATTGCCAGTGGAAGAAAAAATTCCATGTTTTATGTGAACAAGAATAAAGAATGTCAATACAGTATGAACAATAGCCATGGCGATGTAGTGTTCGACTGCAGTGCCGTCTAATCAGTCTAAATTTAAATTCCATACTAAAATATTACATACAAGACAACAGGTACAGGTGCAACCCGGCAAGGGCATGAGGCACAAATTGCAGAAATGTTCTTGCCTTTGTGCTATCAGAAATATGCAATCCAGGAAGCTTGCCTTTGCCAGCATGCACACAGGCACGGCACAGCCACGCCCGGTTTGTCGTTGAGACGTCGTCAAAAGTGTGACAGAGGTTAAATAAAATTGGTGAGTAAAATGTTATTATCATTACGCAAAGATTTGACAATATATGATAATTTTGAGCTTCCAATACAATATTTCCCCTTTTCAAACTGGCAACACTGTACAAAGGCTTCTGGCCCACACACAGCTCCATGGTTTGCCATGTCGTCGTTGAAGTGTGATGCAGCAGCACTGTACAAAACCTCCACCGCACTTCAATGCAAACACAAGAAATGGCAAGCCATATGTGGCTGTGTGTGTGCCTGCGCGCTTCATAATGTTAAAGATCTCAACGTCTCGGCGAAAGACTGGGCGATTCAGGAAAATTGGCAATGGAAAAAGCCAAAGCGCATTGCTTGAACGACGTAACTTCAATGTAAAGCGACGTAATTCAAAGCCTGGGACATATTGATGGACGACGCAACTTCAAATCAACGTAAATGGGGGCAACGTAAATCGAGGTATACCTGTACTCTGCAGTCGAGTATACAAGGGTGAGAGTTGCCGTGCGTAAGGTGTAAGTGCCGGCTCCCCATGTCATTCCGGACGAGGTTTACCCATGCCCTGACCTCCTTGCATGTTTGCAGGTGTTCTTTGTTGGTCAGGGTAACCCCAAGGTATTTGGGATAACGAACATTTTCAACTTTCATACAGCAGAATGTCACATCTACCTCTGCATTTGCTGTGCAGTTATCAAGATGGTGGGTGCAGATGGCCGTTTAGTTTGGGTTTGGACAGAGCTTCCGTTTGTGCAAGTACTCCTCCAGAATGCTCATATCTCTGGTGAGTTGGTCCCCAACAGATGTTAGGTCGGGTCCCTGCACTACTCAAGTGATGAATCAGCAGAGGGGATTTTGAAGGAGGTCGTCGTCGGTAGGTCGCTGACAGGTTAAAAAAGACAGGGACAAGGAAGGATCCTTGACGGAAGCCATTGTTTAGGGTTTGAATACTGCTGATCAGTGGGATACAGAACGTAAAATGTTCACCCTGGCAGAGGTATGCGCTCTCCCAAGTGCCATTCTAGTTTCTTCTGCTTCTGGTTCTACATCCCCATCCCCCTTTTCTCCAAACTGAATCGACATTAAATATACACATTTCTTTTAAAAGCATTTCGAAGCAATTTAAAAATGCATTTCAACTCGTGTCTCTCCTTCGGAAATGCAACGTGTTTTCCTTCTGCATGACAATACAAGTCTTTTTTTTCTTCACAAGGATTATTTTTCAGAGCTCTTTGTCACCTTGGAGCTAAGTCCACCAACCCTCTCCCCGCACGACAGCGCCACATTTCTCCGTGCCTTCAACAAGCTATCTTATCTCCCATTCCATGATCTTCATCTACTTTTGTCAAAGTTGGGAATTTGGAATCAGAATAAGAATCCACAAGCACAACACCCCACCCCTCATAGCTTTGTGTCCCCCCCCCCCACACCCTTTCTGCATCCCTCCTCACCCTACCCTCTCAAACCTTACCTCGCACGCCACACAATCAAACCTCCACCTGCACCCCACATACTCAAACTAAAACCCTCCCCCGCACCCCTCACACTCAGACCTTTCCGTAAAGCCACCCCCCATCCCAAAGCCTCACCTTGCCCCCGCAAAGCCTCCTCCTCAATCCTGCACCCTCTCAACACCTCCTCCTCACTCTTCCCACCCCTCCCCCCCAATCTCTAACATCCAAGGTCTTCGCTCCAACATGCAAATCTCTCAATCCAGGCTGCTGCCGATAAACCAGGCATCATTTGTTTAACAGAATCCTCTTCCTCCCACAGGACGTCCCTGACTCTTCAGTCTCTCTCCACAGTTATTGTTTCCTCCAATTTCATAAGCCTGAACTACACCCTGGCGATGGAGTTGCACTTTTTTATTATTTGTATACATCGTCGAGGCTCATGGAAGGTGAGTGCAGTAAACGGATCAGAACGTAACAGACAAAAATAGGACGCCAAACATTCTTGCATGAGGTGGACAATATGGATACAGAAGCAAACTCCAAGGAGGAAAAACTGCAAAATTGGAAGGAGGAGGGATTTGAGTGGAGTTAACGAGGGTAGAAAAGATCATGGTTTAGGATTGGGGACAATCTGAGATGGCGGTGAACAGCTGTCTTGAAGACATGGAGGGAAGAATGAGATGAGGATGTGGAAGTTGATTCCCCAGGTGGGAAAAAAAAAGAAGAACAAATGAGTGGAGGTAGGCAGTGATCCTAGATTTAGGTAGTTTCACCAGAAGGGGATTGATGGTAGACTGTGGGAGCCTGCAGAAACCTGGACATTCACATAAATAACTCAATTTCTCACTACCCTTATACTGACCTTACACCTCACAACCCCCAGGAGTACCTCTGGCTGCGACTTCCCCTCCGCCCCCACCTCATGTTTGTCTGTGTGTAGTACCATCTTCCAAACAGTGACGACTCTATCTACATCTCACTCTCAGCAAACATGGGTCATGATTTAATTTCCTCACTTGTGGCAATTTCAATTTTGGCTGGATGTTGGTACCTCTCTCACCAGCCATGGGACTTCAGCAAATAACTTCTGTGACTCCATGGGACTGGCTCAATTTGTGAACTTTCCAACTCAGATTTCTCCGAATGGCAAATCTACCCCCCTGGATTTGGAGATAACAATTCTCCATGCAAAGGTCTCCTGCTCTTTTTCTGCTCCAATTGGTTAATCTGATCATATGTGTGAAAGATAACATCTCTGGCTATTTTCAGATAGCTGCTTCAGAGCCAGCAAGTCTGACAGTTCATTCAGGCTGATTGGCAGGAATGCAAGCTGCCACCTCACTTTACGACTGATCTCCTACATGTCACCTTTGATATCAACTCAGCCGAAGAATTCTTCCACAAAAACCTGCTCTTTCTCTCTCTCATGTACAGATTCATCCCATCTCGTCTTCAGTTGTCATACACTTCCTCTGGCCCATGGAACACTGAATCCTGTGGTGAGGCAGTAGCCCTGTAACAACTTATCATCTCTTCCTGGAAATCTGACCAAAGACAACCTCAAAGCGTTCCACAATGCCAAAAACAAGTGCAAGTCCACCCTCAGATAGCCAGAAAACATCTGACCAGCCTAAAGATTGAACTGAAAAACTCATCTCCCTCCTCTAAATCCTGGCAGCACCTTTTTAAGTGTGTCTGATGTATGCTCCTCTTCCATCCCTTCCCTGACTTCAAATGGCACCACAGCAAACTCCGCTCTTGAGAAGCCTCAATTATGTTTGCTTCCAAATCATGTCAGGTCAGGTATGGGAGCATGTGCTGGAGCAGCGTGTCGCTCCGTCCACTTTCCACTGGTACTCAAGGGGCCTCCGTCTGGCCATCCCCCAGTCATATGGCTATCCCATCCCCATCTCCTTGAGATGCTGATCAACCTGCTGCAATGACGAGGCACGTGGACGGCCCGTTGGCCTCCTCCACTCACGAGGCTCCCTCGCTGAGGGAATCTGGTGAGCAAGATCAGCATCAGGTAAACGAGCCGCATGACCGTACAGCCGCAGCTGATGCTTACGGACTATGCAGGTAACAAATCTCATCTGAGTCTCTCTCAGCAACCACTCGTTGAACACGAAATATGACCAGTGATAGCCAAGGATTCTCCGAAGAGACCTGGTACCAAAGGAATGAAGTCTCAATCTCAGACTCCTGGTCAGAGTCCAAGTCACACATCCGTAGAGCAAGACTGGAAGCACCAAACACCTGAAGACTCGGACTTTCGGCCTCCTGCACAGGTAGTGAAACAGTGCACACCCCATGATCCAGTGAATTCACGATTCCCCAGGCCCGACCAAGACATACATTGACCAACCCTCTCCAGCACAGTGTAGCATTCCTTGGTTGGATTGCGGTAGTGCGTGTCGGGGTTGTGCTGAGGTGTCATTCACCAGACGGCGGTCTCCTTGGGTTAACCTGAGGCAGTCCCTTCAGGTGGGTGCCTGGAATGTCCTATCCCTAAGGTCACAACCAGCAGAGACATGAAGATCACTGCCAAGGAAAGTGAATCTCTCCGTGACTTCAACATCCTCACCACAACCAGGTACAGACTAGATAGCAGCATCTGAGATGTCATTGAACGCCTGGATCTTCGTTTTGAAATCAAGCTCAGAGATCTTGACATTCCCAAATGATGCACCGCAGCTTGATCTCTCCGACATCCTCTCCTGAATCTAGTCCATAAAAGCGCTGAAAAGTATGGGGGCAAGTACACACCCCTGATGAACTCCAGTAAAACTGAAAATAAGTCTGAGATGGCAACACCACATCTCACAGCACTCTCAGTCCCAGAGTATAGGTCAGACATCAGATTTATCAGTTTTGGTGGCACCCCCCGAAGACCAAGAATCCTCCAGAGGGCATCCCGATTCACCGAATCAAATGCTTTGCAGAGATCTACGTGGGCTGCAAGCAGCACCTGCTGAAACTCTCGCCTGCATTCGATGAGGACCCGAAAAGCAAGGATACGGTCAATCGTTGACCTCTTTGGTATGAAGCCTGACTGCTCTGGTGCTGGTGCTCAAGCAGATGGTGGCAAACACTATCAAGAATTATCCAAGCAAAGACCTTACCCGGCAATGAGCAGCATCACCCCTCGGTACACGTTTCAGTCCTGGCAATCGCCCACCACCGTCCGCTCTCAATGCAGTACACCGAGGGACAGGCTTGGAGGAACGCAATGCGCGAATTCCTCTGCAGGCAGGATGAGAATCACTTAACCACAGGTGATGCTCTACCCCCTCACAGATTACTCGCACATAGGCCTCCTTGAGCACCCTCAGTGGATGTAGATTTATGCCTCAACTCCATGAACAGCTCAGCTATGCCATTAAGCTAAGCCCTGCGACTCTGGTCAATGGTATCCAGCATCCCTTCAGAGACAAAATTCCTCTTCGCCCTACGTTGAGTTCCAAGACATCCACCGGCAACATCAAGGACGGTGGTCTTGAAGGCACTCCACAACTCTTCAGGGTCCCCCACAGCACCCAGACCCCCCAAATCCCCACTCAGCCTGTTTGCAAACTCGTCAGCTACCCTCTCCTCCTTGAACTTGCCACCATCCAGTCTCGGCTGGGATGGTACCATTCTCCCGGATTTACGCTGCAACTTCAGAGTAGCTGCAGGAAGCCTGTGGTCGATATTGAGAAACTGAGCACTCCCGTCGACCCTGCAGTTCTGTATCATCCTCCAGCGACCATCAACGAGCACATGGTCAATCCCCTTGGCCACAACACAAGCAATGGAATACTTAGTCCAGTGATGAGCCTGTGGGCACTGAAACCATAAACCAGCCACCCTAAGTCTACAACCTCTTGCAATGTCAAGGAACTTGGTGCTATTCTGGTTCACAGTTCCAGACCCATGGAGACCAACACATGTCTCATAACCATCCCTATCTAAGGGATGGACGAAGTATTTCATCCCATCAGTTCCAGTCGTTGCAATGAAATCCGCCAAGACAAGAAGAGTATCTCGCCTGGAGCATTGATCAACCACAGACTCGAGCGTGGCATAGAATGCACCCTTCACGGTGAGATCACTTGCCTCAGTCGGAGCATATACAGAGACCAGGGAAACGACACCGATGGAGTAACAAATCCTTAATCTCATAATACGCTTGCTGACAAGTGGTATCTCAATTATCATTGGAGTCAGCTTATTGGACACAGCAACAGCAACTCCTTGGGCATGGCAACCATCAGAGCGACCAGACCAACAATAGATGTAACCACCTGCCATGATCTCACCACTATCCGGTCTCTAAACCACAGAGAGTGCTGCAACACTGATGTTCAAATGCTTGAGCTCAGATGATAACAGAGACAGGTGATCATCCTCTCTTAGGGATAGGACATTGCAGGCACCTACATGAAGGGACTTCCTCAGGTTAACCCAAGGAGACCGCCGTCTAGTGAACGACACCTCAGCACAACCCAGACACACACTACCGCAATCCAACCCAGGAAGATTACACCGTGTTTTTCCTCCTATCATCAAAGAGTGGGGGTCCCGAAGACTTTGCTCCAATCCTGTCATCCGGTGAGCTGCCCTACGAAAGAAAGCTGCACAGAAAGTACTTCCTCCTCAGGGTTTTTTGTTTTCTTTGCATTTTTGGTATGTTTTGAAGAGTGAAGGGTTTTACGGTGGCCGGAGTGCAAATCCTGCAACCACCCATCCATCCATCCATTGAGACCAGACTGTGTGTCGAGCGTTGGTGCTGCCTAAGCAGTCTCCTTGGCTATTGGGTACAATCCTGGACAGGTCGCCACTCCGACACAGGATACATGCTGGCACTTATTTTGCCGACCTCGGAAGGATGACAGGCCGAGTTAACCCCACCTGGTATTAATTCAACAGTCGGGGGGGATTTGAACTCAGGGTCCTAGGATCCCAAGCCCACCACCCTATCCATTAAGCCAACACCAGGCATGCAAATCCTGCCACCAACCTCCTAATAAAAAGTAACCCAACTGCAGGAGGACGTCCACAGACACAGTTGGGCACTAGAAATGGATAGCCATTGGCTCACAAGGAGCTCCTCCGCCCTTGGACAGGTTTTGTTTTTAATCTGCCCCTTGACACCCTCCTCACCAGAAAACCTGGTGGGGGAGACAGTTTACTCACCGACAAACCGACCCTGAAACAGGTAAGTGCAGGTTTACATGGTACCTGTAGCAAGCCACAGATCTATTATGGCTTGACCTGACTTCCAAATATCAGGTTCCCCAACCCCTCACTCTTTGTATCCACCGTACCCAGTCAGACGCAACTGGGCTCTATCTTTTGCACCTCATAATGTGAAGAGGATTCTTTCAACCCTCAGATCTGATTAAGCAACTGGTCAGGACAGCATCAGCTCACACATCCTAAAAACCTGCTCTGCTGCTCTTGCACATCCTCTATCGGCTCTTTTCACCCTGTCATTTGCCTTCGTTCATCTTCCATCTGCTTGGAAATCAGCCAGCAGCACTGCATTGCAAAAAGGTGCAAACACTAATGCCCCTAAGTACAGACCCATCAGCCTACTTCCAATCATGAGCAAGGTCAGGGAATCCAGCATCACCGTTCACATCAAATCCTTACTTTTCTCCAATAGACTGATCTCAGATCATCAATTCGTATTCGTATTCATGTCTCTCGAGGTCAGACATGAGATTAGGCTCAAGACAGAGCTCACACGCTTGACATAGATCCAGTATTCGATTGTTGCCATCTTGTTCACCTCATGTGTCTCACATAACCCTCATTCTTCCCCACATCTATTATTAACCCCCAGTTGAACTTAGTCCGATATAGGGGCTTATAGATTTGGTCTCAATGTTCATGTCCGTGCGTGCTTGCGTCTGCAACCATATTTCGGACACGTGTGGACCAATTTTATTCCTACTTGGCACAGAGACAACATATGAAGGCTCACGTATGCAAATCATTTTGTTTTGTGATGCGATTAAAGATGGCTGACAGGTGGCCATTTTAGTTCTAAAAACAAACCCGGTGTCAAGCATGTCCTCAACCATTTCTCAGACGTGCTGTTACTCATGGCATACTCATGCATCTCACTTTATTTTGCGATCGGATTAAAGATGGCCAACTGGTGGACTGGTGGCCATTTTAGTTGTACATAAATATGGGCTTGCCCTTTAACTCCATGCAGCAAAATTACTAGAACAACGGGGGCTCTGACATTTTATGTGTTTTTTGCTCGTTTCTCCAATTCTACCTCTATGTTGTCCCGCATCCCAACTCTCTTTCTACTGTTCTTTTTGTTCGCTTACGTCATGATTAGTTCTATACTCCAAGTCAGTGATCTTCAAGATTGTTTGGGGGGGCGGGGCACTTTTGCCAACAAGACATCAGTGTGAAAGCCGCCACACCACCTGCAGGACTCCATAATGGCTGCTATTAGGCCCTGCCTCATAGTCTTCTTCGTTGTGGTTTACTGGGCTACAAGCGTAATCATTGTATACTGCAACCATATTCTGATGCAGTTATGTTACTTTTATGCTTCACATTTGAACACTCACTTGAAAGCATTGGGTCAATTTGATAGCATTTATGGTGGATTATGATGGGGCGTTTTCACATTTGTGTATTATCGGCTGCACGTCAGGGGCCGCATTTTAGGCCACCAGGGGCCGCCAGCGGCTCATGGGCCGTGAAATATAGAACAGGGCTCGAGGTCCTTCACAAGCCTCAACATTGTATACAAAAATAATAATAAAATAGACCACTGATGGTGATTTTTTTTTTAATCCTCAAAATAGATCAACTTAACCAATTAAGAGATAAAGATTTATTTCGCACTGAAAAAAAAAATTAACCCTAAATTCCAACTGAACCACTTAAACCCTCCCTTTAATGTGTGCACCTCACACCATGTTGGAGAGGGAAGAATTCACAAAATATTCCAGTCCCAACTTTAGATACTCAGACAATGTGAAAACTTCAGATACTCTAGACTCAGACAATGTGAAAAGTCCAATGAAGTAGATGAAGTTGCATCATTCTTTCAAAGCTTCGCTGTGTAGCAGATGGAACAAATCGATTGAAAAAAAAGAACAAAGGCAATTAAACAAAGGCCAGAGAGAAGACGCGCAGAATAAGGTCACCTGATGATATTGATTTGCACAGAACCAAAGGGAAGGGGAGGATAACAAATGATGCTTGCTCAGATCGATTGTGGCAGGATAGCTTGTTCAAAGCCGCACAAAGGCAACGTCCTTAAACTACGTGTGCAACGCCTGATACCGAAAGAGGACAAAAAACTCCTACCTCGTCGGAGAATCCGATCAAACCACTATGCAGGAGATTCTCCCCAGGTGATATGTTCCAGCACCGATAGCGCTGCACAGCAAAAACAAAGAGCACAATCCAAGTGTGTCCAGGCCTTCCAAGCCTAAAATGCACGTTTAGGCCTGATCAATGACTAGCCACGTGATCGATCCTCCGTGCCTTCTTCAAAGTTCAATCAACTCGCCAAGTACGCGAAACAGACCTCTTTGGTCAACAACAGACATCGAGAAAAAGGCGATGCTGCACAGGCTCCATTGTGTGCATCACATGGAGGCATACTTCTCATTGCTGGTGGCCGATACTCAACCAACTTCTTTGTCCTCTTCAGCTTTGATCCTCCTTCAACGGACCAATCATCTCACCTCAACAACAAGCCAATTAACATGACCACACATGACTTGCGTGATGCCGTATACACATTATTTATTTGACCTTAACCATTTGAAACTCAGCAAATACATTGTGTCATTTTCCATGCAGTTTCCATCCCATAGCACATATTTTTCCCAGAAGGAAGTCAGTTTTTCAATGTCGTTTTCAAAAAGACAAGTCAATTGGACTCCCCGACATATATGTTTCAATTTTTAATATTTCTGTGTCGACACAACCCATTTGCATTGTACTCGTATTGAGATATTCCATGTACCAGCCCAACCAACCAGCCCCCCCCAACCCCCCAGCACATTCCTATAAATTGCACCTCACACCCTCCCTCACCAAACAGCGCAATCCAACCAACTGCAGCCCCTCTCCCCTGGTAATCCCACCCCAGCACATTTTGACAAATCTCCTGCAACCACCAGAATATTCCTTCCAGTCTCCCCTCCCCCTCTTCACACACATTCCTACCAGTCTCCCATCCCCTTCCTCACACATTCCTACCAGTTCACCCATCCTCCCCCACATATTCCTACAACCCCCACATATTCCTACAACCACCCCCCCCTCTCCCCCTCCTCACACACATTTGCAAGAGTCCCCAGTCACTTTTTGCTGATCTTTTGCCAGGTCGAAGCCTGCTTTCCATCGCTTACCTCCATACAGGCTGTGCAGAGACTTCTCTTTGAAGACGTTTGGACTGCGTGAAAGAACAGACTGCAGCAATGCAGGAAGGGCTCCTTCTGGCTCCTCACTACCTAAGCTTTCCTTCAGCTCTCTGGAGTACAAAACAGGACAGGTTAAGACAATGAGATGTACAAAAACAAAAGGACAACAAAAAGCATCAATGATTATCAGAAACCTTTTCATTTTTACAAAAGACTGAAAATTCCATTTCGACCTGAAGCTCCAGGTTCTTGAGGTATGGTGGTGTCCCTAAGGATCTCTGCCGAACTTCTCAAAGATAAGTTTCCTGGTCGTTTTTGTCACGTTTTTCCTGTTATTTTGTTGTCTCCGTCTTTACTGTGCGTTTGTTGTTTTGTTTTGTGTTAAAACTTGTGCTAATTGGTGAGTCTTCGTCGGTCTTTTCATATTCGGGTTTCCTTGAGGCCTATGCTTTCCTTTGTGTGCACAATCGTGTTATTGTATTTTCTACCTATTACCTTCAGTTTTTTTCACCACAATCCCTCCATTCTTTCAATACCCTTTGTTTCATGTCTTAAAATATAAAACATAGGTGCCTGACCACTGGGCACTCACCTGGTAGTGGCTGGATAAGATAACCAGGGAACCACTAGTAGGCATGGATGACCCACAAAATATGTAACGGAGAAGAAAATAAATACCTCTAGATTATTTTTTTTAATGCCATAAACAAACATTGGGACATCACGGGTGATAAAGGTTATGGTCAAGTTTCATCGAAATTGTGCGTGTGGTTTGAGAGAAGAAAGCAAATACATATTTTGGGGGATAACCCCCACGTAGAAACCCTGAGACCGCAATTTTTTTTTCATGTCGTGAACAAACTTTAGTTCATCACGGGTGATGAAGGCGGTGATCAAGTTTCATCGGAATTGTTGTGCAGCGCTCCCTCCTAATCCTGTCTCCATGTGCTGCACGGCGGCATTGCTGGGCGCCAAAGGCGCCCCAGCAACGTCACGCGCTCGAGGATATATTTATTTATTTATTTGGCATGGGGGCAGTGTTCAGTCAACCATCGCGTATCCGCGGAAAAAATTATCTCCTCCCACCTCAAACTCCTTAGGTTTTCATTAGTTTTTTAACACTTTCAATGCTTGGATAACAATATTTTCATTCATTTAACATTGCTTGTTAAAACATAACTGTGCTATATTGCCGGAAATATCTAAAAATTTGCCTTCCGTGTCTTCCAGGAACATCCTCCAACTGCAGACAAAATAAACCCCACCCACCCTGAAATCATACGAATGTCATTGGTATTTTAACACTTTCAATGTTTGGATAACAATTTTTTCCTTCATTAAACATTACGTGTTAAATTATAATTGTACCGTATCGCCAGAAAATATAACAATTTGAAAATTTACATTCTGCGTCTTCCAGCATCCGCTGCAACGCCGCATCATTGTCTTCTGGCTGCTTGGTGGTTGGTGAGGTGCGGTATTTTATTGTGATAAAACTTTGTATCCTGCTTATTTATCCAAAATATCCATTAAGTGGCGCATCTGCTGAAGAGCAGAATAAAAAAAAGTGAAGAAAGTGAAGAAAATTGAAAAAGTGAAACTATTAGATCGACTTGAGAGTGGTGCACGTGTTACTGTGTTGGTGAAACACTACAACATCAATGAGTCCACTATTCATTAGGTTCGTCAATGCAACAATAATTTTAGGGCGAGATCAGCATAATACATCTCCACAAAGGCAAGAATACAACATTTTAGATGTGAGGGGTTTGTGGGTCACTCCTGGGAGATCGATCGGCTGCCTCCGTGTCATGGCGGCTATGTTCAAGCAGAACTGACCGGGGATACCCATCAACAGTACCCCAAGCAGTTAAGCCTTCTTATTGATGGTAAATGTTACATATTTTATCGTATTTTATTCAATTGTCCTTATTTTTCAATTAAATGTCCTTTTTATTATTTATTTAGGATTTTTGCACTTATTTTGGGAGGTTCGAACGTATCTCATTGACTTGCATGTTATAAACTGTTCGCCGTTCGCGGAAGTTTATAGGCTTGTAGCAAGGTATTGTGTACACATTTAGGACACGGGGGACCAAAAAATGAAAGTCATTGTATGATTAAGTTTTGCATATCATTTGTTCGCCAACATCATGGGGATTCAGGATCTATTTGGGCAGAGCTTAATTCTTCCTCTTTCTATTGCTCTGACATGGTCAAATTTGGTTAGCAATTATCTGTATCAAGGAACCACTCATATCATTCAAAAATTGGTCTGATGGCTTAGATATGTATTATACACTAATTGGAAACCACATATATGGAGAATATTTGGTTTACCTGATATTTGACCTTGAGCAAAGATGTCAAGGTCATATGAAATTAACAAATTGATCAAATTGATCAGTGTTCATTCAGGTCATAAATATATATGCACATAAACTTAACCATAGAAATAAATGCTGTGATGAACCAAACAAACATCTTAGGATTAAAAGTGCAGATTTCTTTAAAACATTACGTACTTCCTAACGACCTTTGATGTTCTGTATACTGAACACAAACTGGCCTTTGGTATTTATTTTTATATCATAGGGCCTTCTTGGTAAACTTATTCTATGGTTATAAAATCAAGCTTATAGCTACCAGTAATTTTGTAGCAGCTTGGTAAATGCAATTTGTTATGTACTTCCTAACATTTTTGACCCAATCATGGAAATGAACCTAAAAACTGGTATGTAGTAATGATCCATGTTGAAACTTGCCATTTTAAATCATCACTTTATGCAGAAGTAAATTGCAATTTAAGATGTTCTATCAGATGCATTTCAAATTTCTGGAATAAGATTTTTGTAAGCTTCACTATGACTGGGGGAAATTTTGCAAAATCTGAGATTTTACACATTTGAAGGTGCCAAGATATGCAGAAGGTCATAAGAAATGTACTGTTTTGAGGAATTGTTCTATTCTTATGTATAATGATATATATCAAACAAAAAATGCATTTTCAACCATTTTTGGACAACATATACAATCATACATGTAATCCCATTTCTAAAAAATGAGCTATAAAAATGGAAAAAAAAATAGACTGTGTTTGGATAAAAAAACATGCTTTGTAAGCAACTATATCCATAGGACCCATAGCAAAGTATACATTTTCTGAAAGCACAGACACTTGGGCATTATATAACACTAACATTGTTTATCTTATTAAAACTGGGTTCAATTTCTAAGCTTTCTCCTCATTTAGGACCACAGTGTACACAATACCATGCTACAAGCCAATAGGAAGGTAACCCCAGCAGACGGCAAGGGTTTACTGTACTTTGAATGTGCCTAAACTTGTCTATTTTTTTGAAAAAAAACGGTCTCTTAAAATGTTTCAACTTCACTTCCTCTTTCACCTGTTATGTGTGGTTCTCCGTACTCTTTCAGAACTAGTCTTCTTTTTCAAAAGCCTGTTTTGAATTCAACCTTTCCTTCTTCCCATGTCGAAAAAGTCCAACTGTTACAACGTTTCTTTTCTCCATTCTCTTAATTCTCCTGCATTGCATCCCTCACGCAATGTCTTCAATCACAGCTCTGATGTAAAAAAAAAAATTGAAAACCCAGTTTGCAATGCATGTTCGTGTTCCATCAATCGTCCTTTTATTCCAACTTCAGTGCCACACCCTTAAATCTAACTCCTCCCAACTCCTCACCTGTTATACCCTCTCCTTACACCTCCCATCTTGCCCCTAATCCTACCACCTCCCTTAGCACCTCTTCTCTGTCCTCTGCTTTAGTCACAGCTCCTCCTTTGGTGTCCCAAACTGTGTGGTGTTCAAACATCTGAGGGCTCCATTCTAACCTAACACATATCTCACTCTCTCAATCAACACTCCTCAATATCTCAAACATACTCTTTCTTGGCTCTTATCACACCTCACCCTCTTCCCAAAGCCTCCCCCTCACCCCTCCCTCTCAAAGCAACCTTCACTCTTTCCCCCTCCAAGCATCCCTCTCACCTTTCTCAAACGCTCCCTCCTCACACTTCTCCCTCAAATCTTCCCCCTCCTCAAAGTTTCCCCACTCACATCCACAAAGCTAGCATGCATCAAAACACGATAGATCCTTCCATACAGGTTGCCACTGACAAACCAGACAATCTGCTTAACAGAAACTTTCCTCCTTCAAGACGTCTCTGACTCCTTAGGATCTCTCCCTGGTTACTCCCTCCTCTGGAATTAAAGACCTGAGCCTCGTCCTGGTGGTGGAGTTGCTGTCTTCATAAAAAAAACTCTATTCCTCACTCTCCATGCACTGCCCTGACTCCCCCACATGCCCAGGAATACCTCTGGCTGCAGCTTCCCTCCACTCCCACCTCTTCTTTATATGTGTGTTTTACCGTTCACCAAAGTGATGACTCCATTTACATCTCGCTCGCCGAAAACATGGACCAGCTCGCAGAAAACATCCTCTCATACTCTCTCTCTTCATCAGAAGTGGTGACATCAAGTGTCACCATGAAAGTTGGCTACGTGTGTGCACCTCTCTCACCTGCCATGGCACGATAGCAAAGGACTTCTGCAACTCATTGGGACTGACAATCTGTCGTACACCAGACGGTGGTCTCCTTGAGTTAACCTGAGGCAGTCCCTTCGGGTGGGTGCCTGGAATGTCCTATCCATAAGAGAGGATGATAACCTGTCTGTCTTAAGGCCCGGTCACACCTTGACGTTTTAGCCAACGTATGCCGATTTTTGAATTTTTTTTCTAAAACGTTGGCACACGTTGAATACGTTATGGGTAAGTTTTGATAACATTGAGAGCACGCTGAAAACACTGCCATACGTCGTTGTACGTTGGCTTTAAACGTTGTACTTTTCGGTTGTCCTCAAATTTTTTCATGCTTGAAATTTCACGACGTATGCCGGCGTACGACTCACACGTTCCGCTACGCTGGCCACAAGTTGTATGCACGGTCTGCGATCGTTGACAGACGTCAACACATGCTACTTGTAAGTTAATCATAAGTTGAGACACGCCGAGGTAATGTTTAGCGTACCCGAAACTTATTTCTAACCTATGATTAACGTGTTGTTGGCACGTTACGCGATCGTTGTCACACATCGACAGACGTTACTTTTAAGTTACTCATAGGCTGAAAGACGTCGGTATAATGGATCGTCCTTGCGTCAGCGTCCACGGCCACGGCCAGGACACTTATTTGCAGCATTCCTCAAACTTTTCTTCGGCATGACGAGGATGTTCACACTTCGATGTCTAGCTTGGCTATGATTCCAATTGTCCATCGGCAGCGTCTATTTAAAATAGTCGAGTTTGAGCGTTTTAACACGTTCAGAAGAAACGCTTCAAATTTCCAAACCCCAGCGTCAAAAAACAAAGGCGAGTGACAGAAATTTAAATCGTTCATTGTAAACAATGAAAATAGCAGAGTGGTACCGTTTAAAAGTCGTTGAGTGTAAAAAAAATCCAATTGTTGAGCGCAAGCGTCTACTTTCAATAGTGGGGTTTGAGCGATTTAGCACGTTCAATAGAAACGATTAAAATTTCCGAGCGCCAGCGTCAAAAAACAAAGGCGAGTGACAGCAATTTAAATCGTTCATTGTAAACAATGAAAATAGGTGAGTGGTACCGTTTAAAAGTCGTTGAGTGTAAAAAAAATCCAATTGTTGAGCGCAAGTGTCTACTTTCAATAGTGGAGATGCAGCCATTTAAATCGTTGAGTGGCAGCCTATGAACCTACCCGTGGACACGCGGACGCAAGGAGGATCCATCATAACCCACACCCTCCCCCTCACACCCACCTACTACTGCCAACATGAACAAACTACCACTACTACTAATACTAATACTGATACTGATACTGTTACTGCTGACATGGACATCGACTCAAAAAGGAACTCGAAAACACTGTTGGGTTCCCCTTTTATGAGCAGCATTTTTATATACCAATTCCCAAAACCGCTGGGAACACGTCTTTATATGGCAGTTGTAAGTTAGAAACACATTCATTTTTTTTTTTTTGTCGACCGGAAGACGTCATTGGAATACGTCTACATACGTCGATGTGTGTTGGGACTACGTAAAGAATTGGTTCAAAGCACGTCAAACATAAGTTAGAAATAAGTTTCGCGTAAAAAAGATATTACCGCGACGTGTTTCGACTTATGAGTAGCTTATAAGTAGCGTTTGTGGACGTGTGTAAGCGTCCACATATCGTGTGTAAAAAACTTATCCCCATCGCATGCGGAACGTGTGTCATACGCCAAGTACGTCGTAAAATTTTGAACATGTTTAAAATTTCTTGACGTACTCTACTTACTACGACGTATGATAGCGTACTTTAGCGTTCTACTCACGTATACCAAACTTACTCATACCGTATTTGACGTGCCCCAACGTTTTAGAAACATTTTTCTTAGGTCGGCATACGCTGGCAAGATCACCAAGGTGTGACCGGGATGTTGACACTTCCATTTCTACGGCAGTTATGATTTGAATCGTTGTGCGTCAGCCTTTTAATAGGCTACGTCACGACATCGTCGGCGATGCGTGCAACGCGCTATGCCGAAGTTAGACTATCGTTGGGCATCGGTTGTGTAGGCCAACAACAGGTTCAGCATTCGTTGGTATAAGTTATCTATAACACAACGAAACGTTCTGTGTCCATTACTAATATGTTATGCATACGACCAACTCGTTATGAATACGTCCGAATCTTAAAAAAAAAAACATCAAAAGTTCAACGTCAGCCAGCGTTTTACATACATTTTAATACGTTGCCATCGCTGGCTAAAACGTCAAGGTGTGACCGGGCCTTTACCATCTGAGCTCCAGCGTTTGAACACAGGTATTGCAGCACTCTCTGAGGTTCGGAGACTGATAATGATGAGAACATGGTGGTGGGTTACACCTCCCATAGGTCTGGTCAGTCTGATGGTTACCATACCCAAGGAGTTGCTGGAGCTGTCTCCCTTAAGCTGACTCCAATGATAATTGAGTTAACACCGGTCAATGAGCGCATTATGACGCAAAGGATTCATCACTCTGTGGGTGTCTTTCCCTGGTCTCTGTGTATGCTCCGACTGAGCCGAGTGATCTCACCATGAAGGACACATTATATGCCACGCTCAAGTCTGTGGTTGATCAGTGCCTCAGGCGAGATACTCTTCTCGTCTTGGAGGATTTCAATGCATCAACTGATAATGAGCGGGATATGTTTGAGACACGTTTTCATCCCCATGGGTCTGGAACTGTGAACCAGAAGAGCATTAAGTTTCTGGACCTTGCGAGAAGTCGTGCACTTAGGGTGGCTGGTTCATGGTTTCAGCACACACAGGCTCATCACTGGACTTGGTATTCCAACAATGGTGGTGTAGCAAAGGAGACTGACCATGTGCTCGTAGCTGGTCGCTGGAGAATGATCCAGAACTGCAGGTTTTACCGGAATGCTCAGTTCCTCTATAGCTATACTAACCACAGGCTTGTGCAGCAACTCTGAAGGTACAGCCTTAATCCAGGAGAATGGTACCATCCCAGCCTCGGCTGTATATTGAGTTGTGGCGTGCCTTCAAGACAACCATCGTTGATGTTGCCGGCAGATGTCTTCGAACTCACCGGAGGGCGAAGAAGAATTTTGTCTCTCAAGCAACACTGGATACCGTTGACCAGTCACAGGGCCAGGCTTTATGGCAGAGCTGAGCTGTTCAGGGAGTCGAGGCATAAAACTGCACATTCGTTGAGGGGGGAAAAGAAGGCCAATGTGTGAGGAATGTGTGAGGAGGTTGAACATCCTCTGTGGTCGTGATTACCATCCTGCTCACAGGGAAATTTGTGCATTGCGTTCCTCCAAGCCCGTCCCTCGGTGCACTGCAGTTATAGCGGAGGGTGGTGAACTCTTGACAGAGGAGTCCGAAGTGAAGGCCCGCTGGGCCGGTTACTTTGAGCGGCTGTTACAGGCTGACGCACCAGCTTTTGAGTTGGATGTCAAGGGTGTTACTATCCCTAATGCTAACCCTCCAATCAGTTGTGATCCACTTTCGTTCGTGGAAACAGGCTGCAATGAAACGGGGTAAAGCTCCTGGGATCTGTAGCATCTATGCTGAACTTCTCAAGGCTGGTGTAAATGCTGCACTTGTGTGGATGTATGCAGTTCTGTGATCTGTTTGGAACGCAGGCATTATCCCAACTGACTGGAAGAGGGCCTTGTTGTCCCTCGCTGGAAAGGGAAGGGTTATCCCCAGGACTGCAACAATGACTGAGGGATGGCACTGCTCTCAGTGCCGGGCAAGGTCATTGCTCGGATAATTCTTGATAGGGTTCGCCACCATTTGCTTGAGAACCAGCGCCCAGAGCAGTCAAGCTTTACACCAAAGAGATCAACGATTGACTGTATCCTTGCTCTTCGGGTCCTCACCGAATGGAGAGGAGAGTTTCGGCAAGGGCTGCTTGCAGCCTATGTTGATCTCTGTAAAGCGTTTGAGTAAGTGAATCCGGATGCCCTCTGGGGGATTCTTGGTCTTCGTGGGGTGCCACCAAAACTGATCAAAATGATGTCTGAACGATACTCTGGTACTGAAAGTGCTGTGAGATGTGGAGATTCCATCTCTGACTTATTCCCAGTTATAACTGGAGCTCTTCAGGGGTTTCTGCTGTCCCCCACACTATTCAGCACTTGTTTGCACTGGATTCTGGGGAGGCTGTCGGAGCGATCAAGCTACGTTGCATCATTTGGGAATGTCAAGATCTCCGACCTTGATTTCACAGACGATGCAGTCATCTTTGCAGAGACTCTGGATATCCTTTTTGGGGGCCCTAGAGGTGCTAAATGAGGAGTCAGTGCCTCTGGGATTACAGGTTTCCTGGGTCAGACTTTCATTGACATCCAGGATGCTGCTATCTTGTCTGCACCCGTTTATGGAGAAGTCACGGAGAGATTCACTTGCCTTGGCAGTGATGTTCATGTCTCCACTGGCTGTGAGCTCAAGGTCAATAGACGTCTGGGTCGGGCCTGGGGAGTCATGGATTCACTGGATAATGAGGTGTAGCGCTGCCGGTACCTGTGCGGGTGGACGAAAGTCCGAGTCTTCAGGTCCATGGTGCTTCCAGCCTTGCTTTACGGATGCGAGACTTGGACTTTGACCAGAGATCTGAGACAGAGACTTAACTCCTTCGGTACTGGGTCTCTGCTGAGAATCCTTGGATGCCGCTGGAAGGACTTTGCATCCAATGAGCGGTTGCTGAGAGAGACTCAAATGAGATTTGCTACCTGCGTAGTCCGTGAGCATCAGCTGCGGCTGTGTGGGCATGTGGCTCGTTTTTCTGACACTGATCCTGCTCACAAGATTCTCTCAGCGAGGGAGCCTCGTGGGTGGAGAAGGCCAATGTACCGACCACATGCCTCGTGGTTTCAGCAGGTTGATCAGCATCTCAAGGAGATGGGGATGGGCCATGAATCTGCCTGGAGGATGGCCAGACGGAGGCCCTTGGAGTACCGGCGGAAAGTGAAAGCAGTAACACGCTGCTCCAGCGCATGCTCCCTCCCATACCGGACCTGACAATCTGTCAACTTGCCAAGCAGAATCTCAATAAATGATAAGCAATCTCTTCTGGGGTTGGTTTTGACCAATTTCCCTGCAAATATCCGCTGTTCTTCATCTGATCCAATCGGTTCATCTAAACAGATGCTTGTCAAAGTGGATATCTATCTGGCTGTTATTAGAGCACCACATCAGCGCTGACGAGTCGAGCATTTCACTCAGACCAACTAGCAGGGACTTCAAGCAGCCATCCAGCTTCTTGACTGATCTTGCATTTCTACTGTCACCGAAAAAGTCATCCTGCGAATTCTTTCAAATTAATTTACTCTCTCTCATGCCAAGATCAATTCCATCTCGTCTTCAGTCGTCATACCCTTCATCCCACCCATGGTACACTGAAGCTTGCTGTGTGGCAGTTGTCCTGCAACAACTTGCCTTCGCCTCATGGAAGGCAAATCCAACTGAAGGTAATCTCAGTTCCTTCCACAAAGCTCGGAACAAGTGTGTGTCCACCCTCAGGAGAGCCAGGAAACAACATCTTTCTAATCTCAATTCTGAACTCTCAAACCTGACTCCCTCCTCCAAATCCTGGTGACATCTGGTTAACCATCTGGTGGGGGGATTAGGTATGGTCCAAGGATCATGCCATTAGATTTTGGATGTGGTCCAAAGTCCAATATGGCCACTATGGCGGCCATTTTGAAAAAATATTTGAATTTTTGTTTTTGCATTTGTACATGTTTTAAGTGATTTCCAACCAAAAAAAAATAAATTTGTTAGAGAAAAAAAAAATTTTTGCAACTTTTTTTCAAAAAAAATTTCCATTTTATTTGAAAAATATTTTAATTTTTTTTTTTTGCATTTCTACATGTTTTAAGTGATTTCCAACCCCCCAAAAAAACATTTGTTAGAGAAAAAAAAAATTGCACCTTTTTTCAAAAAATTTTCGATTTTATTTTTTTGGCATTTCTACATGCGCGTCGATCTAGTTTAGTTTATTCAATCGTGGTTCAGTAGAGTCTGATCCGTTTTGACCTACAATGAATAGGATATCAGGTTCACTTAAGTGACCCAGCAGTATTGGCGGCGGAGGTTTTGCACTCCACCGAGTGCTCCCCCTCGAGTTAACCTCCGCCATCGAAGATGGACGGAGGTTACCGTTTTCACCCCTGTCTGTTTGTTACTTACGAAATCTAAAGATTTCGTAAGTATATTGATGACTTCCGTTTCTGTTTTTTGTGTGTTTGTGCGTTTGTTTGTTTGTTTGTGTTTGTTTGTTTGTGGGCACGATAACTCGAGAACGGAAGAAGCTACCAATGTCCAATTACACCACGTGATTCAGGTGGGTGAAGTCTATGACTGCTTGTTTGTGTGTTTGTTACTTACGAAATCTAAAGATTTCGTAAGTATATTGATGACTTCCGTTTCTATTTGTTTGTTACTTACGAAATCCAAAGATTTCGTAAGTATATTGATGCCTTCCATTTCTGTTTGTTTGTTTGTTTGTTTGGGTTTGTTTGTTTGTAGGCATGATAACTCAAGAACGGAAGAAGCTACCAATGTCAAATTACACCACGTGATTCAGGAGGGTGATGGCTCGTGCTGATTAGATTTTGGTCAAAATCGGTCAAAGGTCAAGGTCACAGTGAGGTCAAACATAATTCCGTAAATTCACGTGGAGAAATGGAGTATTTTTTCTTCGCTCGACGTTACGACTTCGTTTTAACTTCGATTTTAATTTTTTCTTCGGTTTTTGCGATCGCTAAGGACGCTTAAAACTCGGTTGTAGAAATTCTGGTAAAAATCGGATGTTTTGGAGACGTTTTAAGATTGTATAAAAAAATATTTCATTCGACGCGTCACGGGTAGTCCCATGATGCAGTGCGCTCGAGCAGACGCGTCGTTCAGTTATGTTAAGGTATAATTGCGTGGAAAAATGGAGATTTTTGCTTCGGTCGACGTAACGATTTTTTATGGTTTGATGGAGAATCATTGTAGAAACTTCAGGTTTGCATCGTTACCTTCTCTTGAGACAGCTTTTGTTAGACAAGGTCAGAGGTCAAGTTGACGATTTCGTAAGTACCAGTCTATGACTGCTTGTTTGTGTGTTTGCTCGTTTGTTTGTTTGTTTGTTTGTTTGTAGGCACGATAACTCGAGAACGGAAGAAGCTACCAATGTCAAATTACACCACGTGATTCAGGAGGGTGATGGCTAGTGCTGATTAGATTTTGGTCAAAATCGGTCAAAGGTCAAGGTCACCGTGAGGTCAAATATTCGATTTTTGATAGTTTGGTACAGATAACTCGAGAACGGAAGAAGCTACCAATGTCAAATTACACCACCTGATTCAGGAGGGTGATGACTAGCGCTGATTAGATTTTGGTCAAAATCGGTCAAAGGTCAAGGTCGCAGTGAGGTCAAACATTCGATTTTTGATGGTTTGGTGCAGAATCATCGGAGAAACCTCTGGTTTGCGTCGCTACCTTCACAAGAGACAGCTTTTATTCGACAAGGTCAGAGGGCAAGTTGACGATTTCGTAAGTACCAGTCTATGACTGCTTGTTTGTTTGTGTGTTTGCTTGTTTGTTTGTTTGGTTGTCGGCACGATAACTCGAGAACGGAAGAAGCTACCGATGTCAAATTGCACCACGTGATTCAGGAGGGTGACGGCTCGTGCTGATTAGATTTTGGTTAAAATCGGTCAAAGGTCAAGGACACAGTGAGGTCAAACATCCAAAAAATGATAACTCGACAACGGAAGAAGCTACCAATGTCAAATTACACCACGTCATTCAGGAGGGTGGTGGCAAGCGCCGATTAGATTTTGGTCAAAATCGGTCAAAGGTCAAGGTCACAATGAGGTCAAACATCCAAAACATTCGATTTTTGATAGTTTG
This sequence comes from Eptatretus burgeri, assembly GCF_056783735.1. Classification (NCBI taxonomy): domain Eukaryota; kingdom Metazoa; phylum Chordata; class Myxini; order Myxiniformes; family Myxinidae; genus Eptatretus; species Eptatretus burgeri. The sequence goes on from NC_140971.1 coordinate 1,189,888, forward strand.
GTACAGAATAATCGTAGAAACTTCTGGTTTGCGTCGCTACCTTCTCTCAAGACAGCTTTTATGAGACAAGGTCAGAGGTCAAGTTGACGATTTCGTAAGTACCAGTCTATGACTGCTTGTTTGTTTGTTACTTACGAAATCTAAAGATTTCGTAAGTATGTTGATGACTTCCGTTTGTTTGTTTGTTATCTTGCCAAAACGAAGTTTTTGCAAGATATGTTAGTCAGCTTGGATGTTTTTTGTTTTTTTTGTCTGTAATCACGCATAAAAAATTCTGCAGAGCACAGTTATCATTGGAAATTTTTGTAACTTCGCATATCAGAGGCCTATAGAGGTCCCTTTCAGAGCATAAAATTTTGAAGGTCAAGGTCACTTTGTCGCAAATCAGGGGAGTCGATGAAACCCTTATTTTTTGAGAAATTTTGATCGGATCGTCTTCAAACTTCATGGTCTGGCGCTCAGCTGATTAATTTTTGGTGGCGATTGACCTTGACTTTCATATATACACACACACACACACACACACACACACACACACACACACACACACACACACACACACACACACACACACACACCTGGTGTTGGCGCAGTGGTTAGGGCAGCGGCTTGGGATCCAAAAGGTCCTGAGTTCAAGCCCCGTTAGGCCACTGAATTAATACACCAGGGGGTTGACTCAGCCTGTCATCCTTCCGAGGTCGGCGAAATGAGTACCAGTATACTGGGCCGGTGTATACCCCGGTTAAAATAGGTGTACCATATCCCTGTGTCGTGAGAGGCGACCAGGGTTGCGTCAGGAAGGGCATCTGGCGTAAAACATGTGCCAAATCACTATGCGGATCATAAGGATGATCCGCTGTGGCGACCCCTAACGGGAGCAGCCGAAAGAAGAAGAAGATATGTGTATGTATATATATATATATATATATATATATATATATATATATATATATATATATATATATATATACATATACATATTTTTTTTTTTTTGTCTGTAATCACGTATAAATCACTCTGCAGAGGATAGAAATTTTTGTAACTTCGCATATCAGAGGCCTATAGAGGTCCCTTTCAGCGCATAAAATTTTGAAGGTCAAGGTCACTGTCGCAAATCAGGGGAGTCGACGAAACCCTTATTTTTTGTGTAATTTTGATCGGATCGTCTTCAAACTTCATGGGAATATAGTTCATGGTCTGGCGCTCAGCTGATTAATTTTTGGTGGCGATTGGCCTTGACCTTCATGGTTAGCGCCGAAGGTCAAACATATTTGACCCCAAGGTCAAATTTTCAAGTTTTAGGAACCATATCGTGTAGTACCTCAAATTGAACACCTCGATGAGTGCTTTCTAGATATGTCAAGCTTGAAACATAATGACGTCATTTGGTGACGTTATGAGGCAAACGCATATTTTTCATGGTTACTCTGCAGAACGATTCTCATCGGAATCTCTCGTAGGCAGATATTCCTCAAGGAGTCGCTCCTGGTGGATAGCAGCTCTGTTCACCTCAGTGTGACCTTAAAGAAGTCACACGTGGTCACCTTTTGGCAAGATACGGGTCACCCTGCGGGTGACATTGATTTTTTTACTTACGAAATCTAAAGATTTCTTTAGTATATTGATGCCTTCCGTTTCTGTTTGTTTGTTTGTTTGTTTGTTTGTTTGTGTTTGTTTGTCGGCACGATAACTCGAGAACGGAAGAAGCTACCAATGTCAAATTACACCACGTGATTCAGGAGGGTGATGGCTCGTGCTGATTATATTTTGGTCAAAGTTGGTCAAAGGTCAAGGTCACAGTGAGGTCAAACATCCAAAAAAAAGTTATAACTCGAGAACGGAAGAAGCTACCAATGTCAAATTACACCACATGATTCAGGAGGGTGATGGCTAGCGCTGATTAGATTTTGGTCAAAATCGGTCAAAGGTCAAGGTCACAGTGAGGTCAAACATCCAAAACATTCGATTTTTGATGGTTTGGTACAGAATCATCGTAGAAACTTCTGGTTTGCATCCTGACCTTCTCGAGAGACAGCTTTTATTAGACAAGGTCAGAGGTCAAGTTCATGATTTCATAAGTACCAGTCTATGACTGCTTGTTTGTTTGTTTGTAGGCATGATAACTCGAGAACAGAAGAAGCTACCAATGTCAAATTACACCACGTGATTCAGGAGGGTGATGGCTGGTGCTGATTAGATTTTGGTCAAAATCAGTCAAAGGTGAAGGTCACAGTGAGGTCAAATATTCGATTTTTGATGGTTTGGTACAGATAACTCGAGAACGGAAGAAGCTACCAATGTCAAATTACACCACGTGATTCAGGAGGATGATGGCTCGTGCTGATTAGATGTTGGTCAAAATCGGTCAAAGGTCAAGGTCACAGTGAGGTCAAACATCTAAAAAATGATAACTCGAGAACGGAAGAAGCTACCAATGTCAAATTACACCACGTGATTCAGGAGGGTGGTGGCTGGCGCTGATTAGATTTTGGTCAAAATCGATCAAAGGTCAAGTTCACAGTGAGGTCAAACATCCAAAACATTCGATTTTTGATGGTTTGGTACAGAATCATCGTAGAAACTTCTGGTTTGCGTCGCGACCTTCTCCAGAGACAGCTTTTATTAGACAAGGTCAGAAGTCAAGTTGACGATTTCGTTAGTACCAGTCAATGACTGCTTGTTTGTTTGTGAACAGTATTACGGAAAAACTCCTTGATGGATTTTGACGAAACTTGGTGGGGGGATTAGGTATGGTCCAAGGATCATGCCATTAGATTTTGGACTTGGTCCAAAGTCCAATATGGCCGCGATGGTGGCCATTTTGAAAAAATATTTGAATTTTTGTTTTTGCATTTCTTCATGATTTAAGTGATTTCCAACCCCCCCCCCCCAAAAAAAAATAATTGTTAGATAAAAATAATAAAAAAAATTTGCAACTTTTCTTTCAACAAAATTTCTATATATTTTTTTTTTTTTTTGCATTTCTACATGTTATAAGTGATTTCCAACAAAAAACATGCCAAAATTATAATTGTGGCTGATTTTGGAACTTCAGGTGGATATACCCACGTAAAATCAATTTGTCTCAAGGAATCTCGTTATGACGAATGACTTGAGTATGTAAAAGTTAAAAGTAAAAGGGAAAGTTGCAAACTATAACTCTGTGAGCACTGTTGACGTCAAATTGAATGAATAGGATATCAGGTTCACTTGAGTGACCTAGCAGTATTGGTGGCGGAGGTTTTGCACTATACCGAGTGCTCCCCCTCTAGTTAAGTATGTTTCTGGTGTATTTTCCCCCTCAATTCACTCCCTTACCTCAAATGGCCGCACAGCTCACACCGCACACAAAAAGGCTGAATGCATAAACTCTGTGTTCGCTTCTAATTCTTGTGCCCCAAACCCATTGCTTTCTGTACCCAGCTTACCCAGTCGCACACACTGTTCCTGGACTCTGCGTCCCTTTCTCCGGACAAGGTGGAGAGTTTCTTGTGAAACCGACTCTGATTCGGCAACAGGTCCAGATGGCATCACCGCACGTGTCCTATAAACCTGTTCTGCTGCTTTTGCTCACCCTCTCTCTGTTCTATTCACCCTCTCATTTGCTCAAGGTCATCTGCCATCTGATTGGAAATCAGCAAACATTACCGCTCTGCATAAAAAGGTGCAAAAACAGATCCCTGTAACTACAGACCAATCAGCCTTCTCCCAATCATCAGCAAGGTCATGGAATCTATCATCGTTTCCAACATCCAATCTTCCTTCTTCTCCAATGGCTTGATTTCCAATCATAAATTTGGATTCAGACCAGGTCATTCTGCACTGGATATGCTGCTTCTGCTTCCCCAACAATGGATCGAGGTCTTCAATGCCATTCATGAGATCATAGCCATCTCCCTCGACATATTGTGAGCTTTCGATACACCCTGCCCTGCTCACCAACCTCTCTTCCCATGGTATCCAAGGCAATCTCCACTCATGGCTTACAGACTTCCTCCACTGTCGCAGTTAATATGTGGCCCTTAATGGATTTCTCTCATTCCCTCTTCCTGTTCAGGCTGGAATTCCTCAAGGCAGTGTTCATGGCCTGTGCTTTTTCTGGTTTTCATCAATGATCTCTGATTCTCTGGAAAATCCTCTTTATCCCTTTGCTGATGACTCTACCCTCTGCAGTACCATCTGTCATCCCTCAGTTCAGCAAGCAGCAGCCTCTTCACTCTCTGCAGATCTGGATAAAATTACAAGCTGGTCAAACGCTTGGAACATGTCCTTCAATCCTGACAAATCTTACACTCTCACTCTGTCTCTCCAAAAGGACTGTCTGGAAAAAACCCCACCATCTACTTTCTCAACAATCCTCTTGAAGAAGTCATTTCATTCAAGCTTCTGGGTCTCACTATCTGCCATGATCTTTCCAGGGAAAGCCACATTTCCAAGCTGGCCTCCAGAGCCAGTCACCAACTGGGTATCCTCTATTGTGCAAAGTCCTTCCTTGGCACACTTGAGCTCCTGATCACGTACAAAGCTTTCATCCACAGCCTGATCGAGTACTGCTCTCCCCTCTGGGCTGGTGCTCCCACCTCGCACCTTTCGCAGCTTCATGCTGTGGAAACCAAGGGTTTTCAGATCATTGGTATCACCCACAATTAAACCGAGTCTTTGGGTCTCTCACTCTCACCGCAAGCAGGTCCGGTGGTCTTTCTGTCTTCGACCGTCTCCTCTCTGGCCTCGAACTCCCACCCTCCCCCCCCTCGCTCTGTTTCTGACCTGTTCTCCCCCCCCCTCGCTCTGTTTCTAACCTGTTCTCCCCCCCCCCCATATTTCCACAGGGCGCTCAAGGTCCACCAGCATCCACCCTCTGGTAAAACTACCAAAATCAAGAATTATTGCTCACCTTCACTCTTTCATTCTTCTTTTTCCCCACCTCTGGAACAAATTCCCACACTCTCTTCAATCGCACTCTTCCCTCCAGGTCTTCAAAACAGCTGTTCCCCACTATCTCATATCTTCCCCCACCCAAAACCATGATCTTTTCTACCCTGGTTAATCCACCCCATACCCACCTCCTTCAAATTCCCTGCTTTCCTTCCTGAAAGTCCCTGTAGTGTTCATCTTATTCACCCCATGTAACCCACCCCATCCCTCTCCCTCCTAGATATCCTCATATTTCTGCTCCCCACTGTTTTGTGCTTCCCTCTCCCACCCATAGTCTCCTGCTCCCTTTGTTGTACGTTCTATGTGTTTGCTCCTAAACGAGCCTCAACAAAACAACTGATTATTTAATTACAAATGCAGAAATACAGTTTTGTGAAGATAAGTGCAATGCAAAGTTAGGCAGACATTGATGGTCATACAGCTGTGACATCATGTGCCTCTGTACTCATCAAGCAGCTGTGTACAACAATCAGACAGAGTGAAATTACACCTCTGTCCACCCCCTTTTCACAGGGTGCTTGGAGGGAGGGAGAGGAGGGGAGTTATTAACAAGGAAATCAACACTCAGAACATTTGACTGAAAAATATAGTTAGGTTTGAATGAAAAGAAAGCACAGGTGAGTTTACATGCTATGGTGCCACACGCAGAGTTCAAACAGCCAGAGCATATGTTTTAATTGATGCAACTATGAAAACATTTGGCCATTGCAATTTCTTTGGACATTTGATCCTTGGAGATGAGATATCAGGTCACCAACCACATCACATGGATGTAGATATTTTCCACCGAGCAACCGTGGAGGAGCCCATACTAGTGAAGGCGATGCAAGAAGGCTACATATTATTGCTAAAAAGAACCCCAACCACCACCGAACACCCCTGATGAAGAGTGCAGCGGTAAAAAAAAATAACGAGATTCGGTATGACAGGAAAGAGCAGTGAAGTACTTACATGTGATCAGTTGATACTTGGGAAAGGGCGTGGCAGAGTTGCGATACCAACCCCTCTTCACGAAGGGAAAGAAGACGAGTTGCGTCATCTGATATTCTTGGGCTGAACAACAGAGACTTCGTCGTCGTTGCCGGTAAAGGAGATGGTAAAGGAAGTTCACTCAACACTAGAAAAAAAATACCAATGTGCATTGATAGCTGAAAATGATTCACATTTTGCTCGAAAAAAATAAAATTAAAGTAAATAATGTGGGGAAAAAAAGAGGGGGAGGGAGGGTTGGAAGTGGTTTATACAAAAAAACAAAAACTCACCCTTCCAAGAAATAAAAACAATATGATAGATCTACTTTGGGAATGAAAGAAGTAGCAGTCATCGTTCAGATGCAGCACATGGCTGGGGGTTGCATCATTTATGGGAGTGTGGTGATTCCTTACATGCTCCTTTATTTGTTCGCAGGCAGCACGTGATTGCTGGTTGCATCATTGCTGGAAACGCTGCTGTGTCACTGATGCAGTGCCCCCAATAGGTTAGAGAAGGAATTTGTCATTTATTCAGGGTGCCGGCGATAGCTCGCCTACTATTCGTGAAGGACACAGTGGGATATTTAACAACCACAAACGACCAGTGCTGCCAGAGGGGTCTTTTGGCTTAACGTCCATCCTATCTGCCGCACGTTCCTGTGAAACACGAGGATGAAGGTTAAAAGTTGGGTGGACATTTAAACCCAGTTTAGGGAGCTTCGAAGGATGAGTGTGAAAACACTGAGGCTATCACGAACAGCCTGAAAGCCACTGTCACACCTTGATGTTTTAGCCAGCGTATGGCAACGTATCAAAATGTATGTAAAACGATGGCGTACACTGAACTATTGATGTTTTTTTCAGTTTTTTTGGCACATTCATAACGAGTTGGACATATGCATAACGTATTAGTAACGTACACAGAACGTTTCGATAAGTTATAGATAACTTATACCAACGAATGCTGAGCGTGTTGTCGGCGCTCACAACCTATGCCAAACGATAGTCTAACTTATGCATAGCGCGGCAGCGTATCGCCGACGATCACGTGGCGTAGCCTATTCATAAGCTGCGGCTCGACGATTCAAATCTTAACCGCACTAGACATCAAAGTGTGAAGCCGCTGTCACACCTTGACGTTTTAGCCAGCGTATGCTGACATATGAAAATTTGCCGAACCAAGCTGGCATACGTCGAATACGTTATGGGTAAGTTTTGTATACGTTAAGAGCACGCTGGCATACGTCATAGTACGCTGGCATATGTCGTCATACGCCGAGTACGTCGAGAAATTTTCAGTATGTTGAAAATTTCTCGATGTACGAGACACATTCCGCATACGCTGGCATAAGTTGTAGGCACGCTACGCGATCGTTGACACATGTTACTTGTAAGTTACCCATAAGTCGAAACACGTCGAGGTAATGTTTAGCATACCCGAAACTTAATTTTTAAACTATGAGTAACGTGCTTTGAACTTATGAGTAACGTGCTTTGAACATATGTGTAACGTTTCTCCAACGCACATTGACGTATGTAGACGTATTTGATTGACGGCTACCGGACGACCACAGAACTTACTCAACGTGTTTCGAACTTACAGCTACCGTATAATGGCGTATTGCCAGCGTTTAGGGGAATTGGTATATAAAAATGGGCTTCACAGGAGGAACCTGTCAGTGTTCCAGACTCCATGATTTCTTTTTTTTTGTTTTTGTTTTTTTTTAATGTTTTTTTACGTTGAAGTGTTGATGTTTTTTCATGTTTTTGGCCTATTCCTTACGAGTTGGACAATGCATAATGTATTACTAATGTACACAGAACGTTTCGATAACTTATAACAATGAATGCTTAGCGTGTTGGCGGCGTTCATAACGTATGCCCAACGATAGACTAACGTATGCATAGCGTGCGGCAAAGTATCGTCGACGATCACGTGGCGTAGGCTATTCATAGGCTGGCGCTCAACGATTCAAATCGCTGCCGCTCGACTATTTAAAATTGACGCTGGCGCTCAAACATTTTAATCATTACCAAGCTAGACATCGACCTATCAACATCATCGTCATGCTGAGGAAAACTTCAAACAATACTGACAAGAAGTCTCCTGGCCATGGCCGTGGACATGGACGCAAGGAGGATCCATCATTGCCCAAACCCTCCCCACCACGGACACCCTCTGATGGAGAGGATGCTAGCTCCATCGCCTCTCGGGCATCGTCGGGGGCATCGATAGCTGTGTGCGAGGCCTCCGCCTCCTCTCAGCCAACCCTTGCGAAGAAGAGGGCCATGAAGAGCCAGTATTGTCTCAATTTCAAAGACGAGCAGCTCATGTGCGATTTCCTTCGAGACAACCCATGCATGTGGAACATCAAGAAGACAGACTACCGCAGGGTGGACAAGAAGGCAAAGCTCTGAGAAGATCAAGGCAAGGCCATGGCGAAGTCTGTGGAGCACCTTCAAGGGTGGTTCAAGTCCCTGCGAGACACCCACACCCGTCTGGACAAAAACAAGAGCGGTGACGGCGCCCCGGAATTGAAAGAGAGGGAGCAGTGGGTGAAGGATAACTTCGGCTACCTCAGGACTGTGGTCCGCCATCGTGCTGAGCCCGTCAAAAGTGTAAGTATAAACACATTAATATCAATACTAATATTTAATTATATTAGTTTTACTGTACTACAGATCTCTAAGCAAATTATTCATTGATTACTACAAATCATTGAATTTTCCTCTTATTTTTGCCTTGTAATTTACTAATCAATTGTCATAATTGCAGGTAAAGGAAACCATTGCAGCACACAGCGGTGACCTCGAGGCTGCAGAGGCTGCCTGTGCAGAGCTCATGGTTTGTGACGACAGCACGCCCTCCCCTGTCCCCTATTCATCTGCACAGGGCAAGGGGAACCGTGGCTACGACGATGAGCAGTTGCTGCAGTCACTCGAGAAGAGGGTGTACGAGTCCGGGGAGCTCCTCAAAGTTCTCGCAAAGCCTCAGCCCATCACAGCCGGCATTGCCTTTGCCAACTACATGCGTGACAGCCTGCTCAGCATGTCCAAGCGCAGGCTCCGGATGGCAAGGTCACGCTTCACCCCAATCCTCAGTGAGCTATTGGACTACGACAGTGATGAGGAAGAACCTCCCACAGTTCACACCTTTCCTGCTCCTGCTTCGGTGCGTACATGTATGGCACCAGCTACGCACCAGCCACCTTGCCAAATGTGCAGACAAAAGGCACCACCTGCGTCATCCTGGGGCTCACAGAGAACTGTGCATGTGGACCCAAACATGCAGCAGCCACAGTGCCAGTCCATGATGCCTCCTCCCCCTCAACATGGGTTGCAGCCAACCTCCACCTCTGCATCTGCAGTTATAAGCTCGGCTGAGCAGGAACCGATCCAGAGCCCAAGCGCCTTTGACATTAGCAGTCAAAGCCTGTTCAACATGTCTGGGTTCTCAGGAATGCTCAACCTGTCCAGCGATCCCATTGCTGCAAGCACCCCGTGTGGGGAGCTGAAGACACCTCCACCACCAGAGAAGAACTACGTACAGTGACAGCTTGTTTGTGTACTTCTCTACATTTGCAGAGACATTGTTTTGGCCATGTTTGTGGCATTTTTATATACCTTTGACCAGTGTTTTGTTCCATTATTTTTCAGAGCACTGAATAAAAGCTGAGCAAACTCTTGATGTTTGTTGATGTTATTGTTTTAATATTTAAAAATAACAAGCTGGTAGGCGAAATGGCTGCTCGCTCTACATGGAAAGCTGGCCGACGCGACTTGCCGATATTCATGTACATGCTATGAATCAATTTAGCACAATAAATAAGATTATCACAGCCCACTTAGTTTGCACCCAGAAACCCGCCTTGCGAAATTTGAGGCATGTTTCCAAAGACACTATAACAAATGGCGGCCCTGGTAATCACATTTATGTGGCAAGAGAGTCCAAATGGCCCAAAACGTATGGTCCAAAAAAATACGAAGCATGCGTTTTGGTGGGTGTGGCTTGGAGTTAGGGAGAGACTGGACCTAGGGGACAGGGTGTTTTAGCAACGCGCCTCCCCAAACAGGGAGCCCCTCCCTTTGGGGGCAGAGCTAAAATACCCTCCCGGAACTGTTTCGCGCCATATTCGCGGCCGTGGTAATCACATTTATCTCTTCGCTAAAGATTTAATTTTTAGCAGCGTCTCGCGTAGCGAACGCTGCTCTAAAAAGAGAGCTCGTTGTGCTTCTTCTTCTTCTTCTTTTTTTCTTCTTCTTGTGAAGACGAATTCTTCATATTATGACTCGGCTCTTTTATATACACGATCGGGATCTCCTTAAATACTAAACACTTGTACATATCCTCACATTGAGGGTGCCTTTGAGAGCGTCTATCATGAACTTTTAAATATATTCGGACATTTGTTTTAAAGTTTCGAAAAGTTCACATTACTATTTAAAGATTATTCCATGTAATGGATTGTAATTCCGTAAATACATTCTTTATTTCTAAAATACACTATATTTTCCATAATTACATAAATACAGTATGACGGGTCTTGCAATTGGCTTAATCAAGGCACGTGACGAAATACTGGAAGTTTTTGTTGTTGTTGTTTATTTGTTTTTTTGGGGGGGGGGGTCGCGGCAACAAAAGGTTGAGAACCACTAAGCTAGACATTACCTCGACGTGTTTCGACTTACGAGTAACGTGTGTCAACGATCGCGTAACGTGCCTACAACACGTTACTCATAGGTTAGAAATAAGTTTCGGGTACGCTAAACATGACCTCGACGTGTTTCGACTTATGAGTAACTTACAAGTAACGTGTCGATGTGTGTCAACGATCGTGTAACGTGCCTACAACTTATGCCAGCGTATGCGGAACGTGTGATTCATACGCTGGCATACGTCAGGAAATTTCAAGCATGGAAAATTTGTCTAACAGCTCGGCGAACTACGACGTTTGCCAGCGTACTACGACGTATGCCAGCGTGCTCTTAACATATACAAACTTACCCATAACGTATTCGACGTGTGCCGGCGTTTTAGCCCAATTTTGCACACGTCAGGCATACGTTGGCGAAATTGTCAAGGTGTGACAGGGCCTTGAAGAACAGCTTATCAATATGTAAACAGGCAGGATAAATCAGAATGCTTTGCAGTTGGGAAATAGCAATCTGAAGAAACATGACAGGAAGGGATAGGATTCAGTTTCAGGTTGTTATGGTAATACAAGGAACTTTTAATGAGGAAGATTCCATTTGGCCCATCTGTAAACACCACAAATTCAGTGTAAGTTTGACAATTTAAATTTACTGGCGTAGGAGATATTGGGGGTGGGGGGAGGGGGGAGAGGGGAGTGCGGATGAGAAATACGGCAGGAAGAGACATCACCAGGGTGTTCAATAAATATACGTGCATGTGTGCATGTGTAGATGTGTCGATGTATATATAAACAATATTGAAGTACAAGAACAACTACGAGGTTACTCTTTCATGTCACGACGTCACCAGATATGCCTCCACCTACAGTATTACATCATTATGCATACTTGTACTTAGTTTGATTTGAAATCCTTGAAACCAGATTCAAAATATTAAACCATTCTGGTTGCCAGACCATGCGTCTGATCAGGTATAAAATTAAAACATATATATATTCCCCATGACTACGAGATCATAATGGTGAACTTTCACGTCGATTTTATGAAGCGGTTGAAGATAAATTATTTTTTAAAGATTTTCATTCAATCCAATATGGCTTCCAGACCATGTGACATATTCATTATTGGTGAACACCCTGGTATCCCCAAGGCTTGGGGAACATGTGGGTGAAGTTTCCCCTCGATCTGTAAAGCCGTTCCAGACGAGGTTTTTCAAGGTTTATTCTTCAAAAATAAATCATAACTGTGAAACCATGTGATGTACGATGTCACAGGTGGAGAACCTTTTGCTCCTCATGGATAGGCGATCATACCTGCAGTTTTCCCTCAATTTGTTCAGCTGTTTCAGAGTTGTTTTTTGAAGTTTTTATGTTAAAAACAATGTCCCCTGCCAAATGCTTCTAGGTACTGATGTAACTCAAAATTAAACTTACCTACTGTTTCTGCTCCCCCTAACTTTCCAGGGAGATCATTTCATGCATCAACTAATCGCTGAATGAAACACACCTCTCTTACTACCATCAGAGCTATCCTCCTCTCGACTTTCAGGCTATGAACCTTGGCCGTGTCGTCATCCATTCTAGATTACACAGAGATTACAGTTCCAGAGCACACAAAGAATTTGCGTGCCGTACACATACAGTTACCAGTTGTGCCGTAGTCCGTAGTGAGTCACAAGCAATGCGCTTGGCCAGCACGTGCGGCGGAGGTCTTACGCCACACGTTAAGTTAACATCGTTGAGATTGTCATGCGTCTTATGCCCGCTCGGCCAAATTTTAGAACGTGCGAACATATTTTCATGTTGCTCAATGTGAAAAAAAATTTTAGCGCATGAAAATTTAAACTTCTACATCGATGCTGTAAAACCTGAGAGCTGTAAATCACTCTCCTGGATTTGATTGCACTTGCTCAAAGTAAACTGTACAGTGCTTACGTAGGCTATGTCACGCTTTGCCATTGTACTTCGGCATGCATCCACATGAGCACTCTCCAACACGGAGGAATAATTAGTAAGTAAATCGAAAGTACCCACAATGTAAATAGCTGACTGCTCATGGAAACGGAAGTGAAAAAGGGGGATTTTCTGCACCAGTTTTTGTGAGCTTCCGGTGGTGAACGTGACCGAGATACAAACTTATAAAAGTTCCGAGCCAATCCCGTACCAGAAATTGTTTTAGCAAAATTACCGAGCCAGATCGGAACCGACTTTTTGCAACCAAGTCCGAGCACTAAGCTGATCCTTGAAGTTGCCCATTACTTACGTCCTCCCAGGTGCACATCCTCACACCCACAGCCACTCTTTGCTTCCTATCACTAATCTAGTTAGCCATCTGATCAGCCACTCCACATGCCCTCACCTTTGCTCACAATTTCGTACACTGTACCTTATCAAATGCTTTCTGAAAAAAAATCAAGATATAAGACGTCAACCGCACTTCCCTAATCCACCCAATCAGAAACTACTTCATCGAAATTGAATACATTTGTAAAGCAACATCTCCCTTTGGTAAATCCATGCTGACAGCCTTTATTTACTTTGAATATACAGTACTATGTTTAAATGGTTCCCCATCTGATCCAAAGTTAAAATTCACATCTTTCCCACATCTGAAATTAAACCAAGTGATCTATACCTCCCACATTATTCACTGTGGTGTTACATTTCCTATTCTCCAATCCACTGGTGAATGTCCTCACTCCAATGACCTGTCCAATAACATCACATTTATATTCTCTACCACCTTCCTCAATACTCTTGGATACACATTATCTGGCTCTGGAACGTTATGTTGGCCTGGAACTCGTCTAAAAGCCCTTACTCAACCACAGTGGTCATACAATCTGTAAGTCTGGTGCCTGTATTACTCACGGTCCGTTAAGCTGGCAATTCCCGCCAGTGTGGTGATTGGGACGTGCGGCATCTCTCCATTCATGACTGCCGTGCCGACAAGGGCTCGAACAGGAAGTAAATGCAATGCGGAAGCGAACGGGTCCCCTGTGCATTGAAAAAGGAAAAATATACACATAACCGTGAACACGTAGCACAAGAAGAACACTTCACCATTACAGGATCCCACCCCACATGACAAAAGTGACTGCCACACAGATCCTGAATCACAAAGGGTTGGCCATGCATCCCATTTGTGCTCCACACAAGCATATCTGGAAAAGCAGTTTGGGACAATCACACAGAAGAAGAAAAACTTCCTGCTTTGTGGAGGATGACAAAAGTCATTTGGGCACAATCTGTGCATCAATTGTGGTACATGCGTAGTTCCTGTCACAGCTACTAGTGAAGGGGGTCTCCCTCAGTAGTGAAGTGCCAACTGTGAACCAACAACAAATGCAATTGCAAATAATGCCACCACTCCACCAATCCCCGAATCCCCCAACCCATGAGTGAGCTGGCCATAAAAACAGCACCGTAATGGTCTCAAAAAACGCTGCAGTAGGATCTAACCGATCGGGGGCTGCAGTATTGTTGCGAATCTGGAAACCATGATCACACACAACATTCAGGTTCCTATAGCTCAGTTATATCGGTAAGTATGTGTTTTATAGATAGCTTCCTTCCCTTGTCTAATGGGTAAATCAATGTAAATGCGCCGTGATTTATTTTAGGAAAACCTCATCTTCAACGACAGCAACAAAATAACCGTTGGTTGCGGACATGCTGCAGAGGAGAAAACCCTCAGCCCCCGAGATTCTCCACGCTCAGTGGGGGAAAGGTCAAAGCCCCCACCCACCGATCAACAGCAAAAACCCTCAGCTCCCGGCGTCCTCCGCTCGCTTACTAGGGGAAAGGTCGAGCCCCCACCCACCAATGCACTGGGCAGCGCACCGAGGGCGGAGTGTCGAGCCACGCACGGAGCGCATAAAAGGGGAGTCAGTCGATCGGACAGACGTTCTCCTGTCGTGGTCGTAGAGAGATTGGTCTGATCCTGTCGCCGGCATCTGCGCTCATCGGATCCCGACGCTCGCTGGACATCTCAGGCACGGGTCGCAGCTCGTCGACGCTGGGCTGGTCTCGTCCTGGTTCGCTCATCTCGCTTGAAGACCGCACGAGGTGGACAGGTCCGAAATAGACCCTGGTCTGCAGCTCCACTATCCTCCGAGCTGAAAGCCAAAATAAAGGCATCAGCCACTATTTCGTGTGTGTGTGTGGTGTGTGTGTGTGTGTGTGTGTGTGTGTGTGTGTGTGTGTGTGTGTGTGTGTGTGTGTGTGTGTGTGTGTGTGTGTGTGTGTGTGTGTGTGTGTGTGTGTGTGTGTGTGTGTGTGTGTGTGTGTCAGTGGGCCTGTCCTCTAAGTAGTAATTGTATAAGTGCTTTGCTGTACATTATTTGCCTTTCTATTATTCGGTTTAGTTCTTGTCTTACGTGCTTCCCTCATTCCCCACCTATTGTATAAATAAACCCCCATTTGTTAAATGTTTTCAGCTCGTTCGCGTCTATTCTTTCATTGACTGAGCGTGTCATGTGTCAGGGAATTAGCTGGCCATTGCCGTTATAAAGGGACAATCGGGACCGACGGAACTCAGCGATTAAACCGCTCGGAATCGCACACGGAACGAGCTCGCTAAACGGCTCGTTTCCGTACGCGTGCCATCGAGGGTGTGAAGACTCGGTAGTTTGCCACGTGGTCTCTCGGTATTTTGAGATTTGGCGAATAACCCTGTAGTACGTGGTGGAAATATTGACACTTCACGGTCCAAAACAAAGGACCCGCATTCTCCGGAGAAGTACGATCTGAATTCTGGGCGATCGGTCGAGCCGACTTGCAGCTCCATCTAGCGGTCGTGCTCGCGGCCAACGTCCGGCCCCCCAACATTTGGTGTTCATGAGCGGAATTCGGACCCCTCCGTCTCCGTAGCTAAATTGACGGATTCGGATCAGGGGTGTAGGGAGCGAACCTTCCCCCGTTTTCCCCAAACTATGAGCATTTTTAAATTTATTCCCAACACGCGACATGTCCAGTCAAGACGAGCTGAGACAGGTGGGTAGTAGTGATAGTAGTGTAAATGAACCTATGGCCCAGGACGGAACCACCGTGCAGGACACCCCCATGCAGGAACTTTCCCCGCCAATAAATTCAGAGTCCGAAAGGGGCGCAGAGGCAGTGTATGACACCCCCCTCCATCAAACTCACCCCCCCCCCCCCGACCAAGGCGAATCGGCTTCGTCAGGGTCGTTCGACCTGAACCAGTTGAGGGAAATGTTGATGGGAATGAGGAAACAAATGGACGCAAATGCGCGCAAGATGGATGAGTTGAAAGGGGTTTTGAACGGAAAAAAATGGATGAAATGAAGGGCAAGATGGATGCAAATATGCAAACACTGAGGGGTGAAATGCAGTGCATTGGGTTAGGCCTGCAGACGAGCCTGGACGAGGTGAAAGACAAAATGGCGAAGGAGATCGGCACGGTACGAGGAGAGGTGGCCGAGTTGAGAGGGAATGTAAAAGGTGTGTGGTCTGCAATGAAGGCGGGAAAGGAAGACATGACAAAAAAAATAATGACGGTTGGACGGGAGGTAGACAAACTCGGACAGGGGGTGAAGGAAATTAAAGAAGGGCAAGGGCAATTAGAGAAAGAAATGGGAAGAAACACAACGGCAATAGAAGGACTAAGACAAAGCCAGCAGGAAACGAGGAATGAATTAGAGGCCGTAAAAGAGGGGTGCAGGGCGAGACACGAGGAGATGACGGAAATAGTTAGAGAGATGGGACGGAAGGTAGAAACAGAGACGCAGGAAATGGGAGAACGACTGGACAAACATATAAACGAGACAGAAGAAGGGTTTAAATTGGCAAAAGGAGAATTAGTTGAGACACAACGGGAAATAGGGCAGGTAAGGGACGAACTGAACTAGGTAAAGGACGAGCAGGCACGAATGGAGGGGAAGGTAAGGGATATAAAAACAGAATTGGTGGAATGTATTGAGACCCGATGCAAGACGCAGGATGGCCTCCTTAAGGAACAGAGGGAGAAAATACGCTCCCTCGAAGCGGATCGTAACCAGGTGAGTCTGGTGTCACCGAATGAGGTAAAAGGGTTGCATGACACAGGGGTGTGCAAGCCGAGTTTGGGGGGGGGGGCAGAGATTTTGGGGTCTCTTGGCCTGATACAGGCCCCTTGTATGATTGTTCCCGAGTGTATGCGGAATGCGAGCGGGATGGCATGGGGGAGTACGCAGGACAGTGCGGGGCATGCACCGACTCAGACGGGGGTGACAAATTCCCCGGGCGAATGGCTCGGGCTCCGCGGGGGTAGGGCACCTCCGGAATCCGGGGGGGTCCGTCGCTCCATTTGTCCCTCAGGGACTGGTGTGTGGGGTTCGGACCCCAGGAGGCAGGACGGTGCCGCTGGCTCCGTACGACAGGAGGACCGACCTGAGGGCGTATATGCCCCAATTTGACCACTTGGCCAGGGGTAATGGCTGGGGCGTGGATGAGAGTGGGTTCCACCTTGTGGCGGCGTGGCGGTCGAGGTCCTGACCACGATGCCCCCGGGAGGGATAAAGTTGGCAGGCCTCCGTTCGGCCCTAAATAATAGATTTGGAGTGGAACAGCAGAGCGAGCTTGTTAAAGCTCAGCTCAGTGAGCGCAAACGACAGTCCCATGAGAAAATGGGGGATTTGGCTTATGATATTCCCGGCGCGGTGGGGATCGCACATGCAAACATGGCACTGCTGTACCAGGAAGACCTTGCCCTGGACTATTTTATCCAGGCTCTTGCAGGCACTGACACTGGGGGCCCTGCTGACCACATTTCGCCCGGAGAGCCTCCAGAAGGTGGCTGACGCTGCCGCCGGCTCGAGGAGCCGAGCGGCATGCGTTGGCGGTCTGGCAGGTGGGCCCCGTGGACAGCCATGCACCAGGAGCCGGGGTTGGTCTTGGCTCCCGAGTGGAGCTGGAGGGAATGGTCCGGGACATGGTCGACCGCCGGTTAGCGGGGTCTGGGCCATGGCAGGCGGCACATGGGCGGACGCGTGGTGGGCCATCGACAGATACCCCAATTCGAAATGGGGGGGGGTATAATTCGGATTACTGGAGGCATGCACACTACCCGGTGAGGTGTTTCAACTGTGGCAAGGAGGGCCACCTGCAGCAGCGGTGTAACGCCCTGCGCAGGGGAAGGCCCTGGCCCCCCGGACCACCAACTCCACTCAGGGCAAACTGGAATAGCCGGACCCCAACACCGCCCCTCCCCCCCACCCCCCCCCCCCGCCAGTCCCAGGGAAACTAAGGAGTGCCGAACATATAGGGCCGTGTTCGGCAGACCCAGATGGGGAAGAGCCCTCAGAGATGCGACAGGTCATCAATTGTGGCCAAATTGGCACAGGTAGTTTGACAATTACATGCAAAATTGTTTTGCATGTATTACAAGCAAAAATTACATGCACAGGTCGTTTGACAATTAAATGCAAAAAAAAACAGTGTGTGTGTGTGTGTGTGTGTGTGTGTGTGTGTGTGTGTGTGTGTGTGTGTGTGTGTGTGTGTGTGTGTGTGTGTGTGTGTGTGTGTGTGTGTGTGTGTGTGTGTGTGTGTGTGTGTGTGTGTGTGTGTGTGTGTGTGTGTGTGTCCATCCTCTAAGTAGTGATTGTATAAGTGCTTTGCTGTACATTATTTGCCTGTCTATTATTCGGTTTAGCTCTTGTCTTACGTGCTTCCCTCATTCCCCACCTATTGTATAAATAAACCCCCATTTGTTAAATGTTTTCAGCTCATTCGCGTCAGTTCTTTCATTGACTGAGCGTGTCGCGTGCCGGGGAATTAGCTGGCCATTGCCGTTATAACAGGACAATCGGGACCGACGGAACTCGGCGATTAAACCGCTCGGAATCGCACACGGAACGAGCTCGCTAAGCGGCTCGTTTCCGTACGGGTGCCGTCGAGGGTGTGAAGACTCAGTAGATCGCCATGTGGTCTCGAGGTATTTTGAGATTTGGCGAACAACCCTGTACCACGTGGTGGAAATATTGACGCTTCACGGTCCAAAACAAAGGACCCGTATTCTCCAGAGTAGTACGATCTGAATTCCGGGCGATCGGTCGAGCCGACTTGCGGCTCCATCTAGCGGTCGTGCTCACGGCCGATGTCCACCCCTCCCCCCCCCCCCAACAGTATGACCTCACTTGTGGTGAGGAGAAGAAAATGCTTTCTATACTATGCAATCAAAATTACCGTCGTGAGAAAAGCAATTCCGTAAGCACCAATTTGGTACTTCAAAATGGAGGGTGGGGGGGGGAGGACAAAATGTACTAAATCAGTAGTATTGAGGCGGCGATACAGCACATGTAACGTGCACATAATTGGTTATGGTTGACCTTTTAATTCATCCCCCATTCATGTCACAGAATTGTGACTATAGAACCATGGTAAAACTGGCATTTGGAATATGGACTGGCTGGCATCATGCCGTTAAGTACATGTGAGACAGGTCCCGTCCTTTTGTCTAGTGGGAGAATCAAAGGTGTGCGTTGCGGCGGTTTAGGGAGGTTATATCTTCAAACCACAAATCCTCCAACGCCACATCCAGCGGACCATCCAGCCTGCAACTGAGCGAGCGCTTCGCTCCCCCAACCCGAAACCCCGCCCAGGAGAGCCATGCCGTGGACCCCTGTCCAATCGAGGCGGACGGTGACATGTGCTTCACAGAAACCCCACCCAGGAACTGCATGCCGTGGAACCCTGTCCAATCAAGGCGGACAGTGGCGCGTGCTTCACAGAGCTCCGCCCCGTATGAAAGCTCTTTTGTTCCCTTTCGTGGGTATTTAAGACAGGGGTGCGTCTGAAGAAAGAGAAGTGCGAGAGCTGTGTGGATCCAACGAGAGTAAGAGACTTCGTCGCCCGTCCGACATCACCGCCACTGCCAGGAATACAAGTCGGTTGCGCGTCGTCTCCCTGGCATTTCACAGG
The DNA here is from genome assembly GCF_056783735.1 of Eptatretus burgeri. Classification (NCBI taxonomy): domain Eukaryota; kingdom Metazoa; phylum Chordata; class Myxini; order Myxiniformes; family Myxinidae; genus Eptatretus; species Eptatretus burgeri. Next base: position 1,209,365 of record NC_140971.1, read on the forward strand.
GAGAAGTGGGTCCTGTCTGCGACCCTGATCTCTGCCCAGGGACTACATCTGCTCCACACGGGTTCCCCAACGGGCACGAGCCCCCGAGCCGGACAACCATTGACAGGTGCCGCACCACTGAGCACCCCCTACCTCCAGCGTGCAGGTACCCTGCCGAACTGCAACCCTCAGCTCGTCTCTCCTTCTCCGGCTGCGGGGGTCTTCAATAAAGCATCTGTGTGTGTCCGAGTGTGTTGGGCCCGTCTTTAAGTCGAACTGTATAAGTGTTTTTATTTGATCATTGTAAATATTTCTTGTATATTCATAATAAGTCTTTCCAGTGTCTTTCTTTTTACTGTAAATAAATCATGTTAGAAACGTTCCCAGTCCGTTTCCGTCCCTTCTTGCATTGGTCCAGCATGGTTCGGATCTGAGTTGAGGTGGGGTTTTATCACCGGTGATCGGTCCATTGTAGCTGGGACGTCCTGGGCAGGCCTGCTCAACTGCATCTGAGCAGGAAAGGTAGGTGGCAGAGTGGTAGTCGGAAGGTGTAATTTTACCGCTGCCGGTGGAGTGAATCCAGTTCGGCCAGGCGTTCCGAGGGCGTGGATCCGCGGTAGCCGAGACCGCGTGGTTACTTAGGTAAATTGGATCTAGACAAAATAACCCTACGCCACGCGGTCGAGATATTGGCGTTCCACGGTCGGTTAAGCAACCCGCCAGCTCACGGAGTTGTCCGAGCGACGGCCTACAATTCCGGGGAGTCTGGTGGAGACGACATAGCTTTCCCCACCTAGTGGTCGTTCTCGCCACCGACCCCCGGACCGCAACAACACGTTAATTCTCTTATTATGCAGAGGAAACAAAATCGTGATATTTCATTGAAAATAAATAAATTAAAATTAAAAAATAAAAATAAAAAAAAACCTTTGTGGGACGTCAAACACAGTTACTTTCTGTCTGCGAGATAGTGACGTGTCGCTTATAACTCTGTTTGCTTCCCAGAACTTACAATGATTGTTACAAGCAAAGATATCCCATGTTTGCTTCTGTGCGATGTATGAAAAAAAGACTTCCCGACACACGACGTCATCACGCAGCAATGCACTAATAATTATTGGCGCCTTTTTATAACGTACTAAAACTCATGGAAAATTATATGATAGAAAATTCATTTGCTGATTACAAGGGAGGAGGAGGAGGAGGAGGAGGAGGAGGAGGAGGAGGAGGAGGAGGAGGAGGAGGAGGAGGAGGAGGAGGAGGAGGAGGAGGAGGAGGAGGAGGAGGAGGAAGAAGAAGAATCATGCAACCATGGCAGTTTCATGCAAGCTGTTTCACTGTCACCGAATCTCATGTATAAAGCTGAGTTCGTGTCTGGAGATGGATGCATGGGTCTGAACAAGGTACGTTTTCACGACAATGAAAATATTCGTGATTAATATTATTTTTTAAATGTCCTTTTGTAGGTGTTTTGTACGAACTGTTGAGATATCCAGTGGTGTGTTCAGTTACCAAGCAGCTAGCTCGAGCTTGCCAAGCAAGCAGTTCCTTAGCAACGGTTTCTAATGGAGTGCTTGAGCCACTTGGCAAGCGCTCTACAAGAAACTTGGTAAGTGAACATACCCCAGATTCATGACATGGTGATGAGGATAAACATCTATAGCATCATTATTTCAGCCATATTGATGAATTTGTCCCTCAAGCGGTGCGGTGAGAGGAGGGACCCGACATTGCCCAGCAACGCTGGGTACCCTTGCTCGTCAATACTAAATGAGAGCCTTGTGTGTCCGTGTGTGTCAGTGTCATCATGTCATCATTTTTTTTTCTAAGAGATGACAGGACGGATCTTTGACATGATTTGATTTCTTCAAAGTTCCAACAAGATGAGAACATCACCAAGTAACGCCGTGTACGCCTGAAACAGGAAACGATAAATTATAGTACATGGAAGAGCACGTGGTGGGGGCGGGGGGGAGGGGCGCACGCAGAGGGACTGTGTGTACGTGGCAAAGACGAGCTTACAGCATATGGAAAAGTAAGTAGCAGCAGGGGGGTGCACAAAGGGGTAATGTGTGTAAATGGCAGCGCGACCACACGCAGGGGGACTGTGGGTACGTGGTGAGGGACCCACGTGTCGGGGGACTGAGAGTACATGGGGGGGGGCTTGTTACAAGGAATTGATGCATAGGAGGAGACCATTCGGCCCATCATGCCTGCACCACACCAATAACAGATTTAATAAATCCGTCAATGCCCCTTCCTTTCATGTGCAGCCTTTTGGCTCCGACACATACCCATTTTGCCGACCTCGGAAGTCAACCCCGTGGTGATAATTCAGCGGAAAACGGGGCTTGAACTCAGGACCCGAAGATCCCAAGCCACCAGCCTAACCACTAAGCCAACACCAGGTTAGGTAATTAATTTGTCCCTCAAGTGTTGGGAAACAACGTTCACGTGGCAGAGGAGCCCGCCTGTCGCGGGACTGCGTGTATGTGGCGGGGGGCCCACGTGTCGTGGGACTGCGTGGACGTGACAGGGGGTTCATGTGTTGCCGGACTGTGTGTTCGTGGTGGGGGGACCAGGTGTATATGGCAGTGGGCCCACATGTCGCAGGACTGAGTGTACGTGGTGAGGGGCCATGTCGAGGGACCGTGTGTATGTGGCGGGGGGACACATGTAGTGGGACCGCGTGTACGTGGCGGGGGCCCACGTTTGCATGGCGGGGGGCCCACGTGTTATGGGACTGCGTGTATGTAGCCAGGGGCCCATGTGTACATGGCGGTGGACCCACATGTCGCGGGACCGCGTGGACGTGCTGGGGGCCCAAGTGTCGCAGGACCACGTGCACGTGTCCTGGGACTGTGTGGCAGGGATCAACGTGTCGCAGGACCGCGTGTACGTGGCGGGCAGCCCACGTGTCGCAGGACCTCATGTACATGGTGGGGGGCCATGTCGTGGGACCACGTGTACATGGTGGGGGGCCCACATTTTGTGGGACCGCGTGTATGTGCCAGTGGGGCCCACATTTTGTGGGACCGCGTGTACGTGGCTGGGGGCCAATGTGTACATGGCAGGGGACGCACATGTCGCAGGACCACGTGTACATTGCGGGGGGCCCACGTGTCGCAGGACAGCGTATACGTGAAGGGGGGCCCACGTGTCACGGGACCGCGAGTACATGTCGGGGAGCCCAAGTGCACGTGATGGGGGACCCACGTGTCGCGGGACTGCATGCACGTGGCGGGGAGCCCACGTGTTGCGTTACTGTGTGTACGTGGCGGGGCAACATGTCGCGGGACTGCGTGTACGTGGCGGGGGAACATGTCGCGGGACTGCGTGTACGTGGCGGGGGAACATGTCGCGGGACTGCGTGTACGTGGCGGGGGAACATGTCGCGGGACTGCGTGTACATGGCGGGGGGTTGGTGTGTATGTGGACTGTGTGTACGTGGTGGGGGGTTGGTGTGTCGGTGGACTGTGTGTACGTGGTGGGGGAACATGTCGCGGGACTGCGTGTACGTGGCGGGGGAACATGTCGCGGGACTGGGTGTACATGGCGGGGGGTTGGTGTGTATGTGGACTGTGTGTACGTGGTGGGGGGTTGGTGTGTCGGTGGACTGTGTGTCCGTGGTGGGGGGTTGGTGTGTATGTGGACTGTGTGTACGTGGTGGGGGGTGGTGTGTATGTGGACTGAGTGTACGTGGTGGGGGGGTTGAGTGTCGGTGGACTGTGTGTACGTGGTGGGCGGGGTTTGTGTGTATGTGGACTGTGTGTACATGGTGGGAGGTTGGTGTGTAGGTGGACTTTGTGTACGTGGTGGGGGGTTGGTGTGTCGGTGGACTGTGTGTACGTGGTGGAGGGGTTGGTGTGTAAGTGGACTGTGTGTACGTGGTGGAGGGGTTGGTGTGTCGGTGGACTGTGTGTACGTGGTGGAGGGTTTGGTGTGTAGGTGGACTGTGTGTTCGTGGTGGGGGGTTGGTGAATAGGTGGATTGTGTGTACATGGTGGGGGGTTGGGGTGGAGGTGGACTGTGTGTACGTGGTGGGGGGTTGGTGTGTTGGTGGACTGTGTGTACGTAGTGGGGGTTGGTGTGTCGGTCGACTGTGTGTATGTGGTGGGGGGTTAGTGTGTAGGTGGACTGTGTGTAGGTGGTGGGGGGTTGGTGTGTAGGTGGACTGTGTGTACGTGGTGGGGGGTTGGTGTGTAGGTGGACTGTGCGTACGTGGCGGGGGCCGCACGGTCCTGTTAGTGTACATGGTGGGGGTTTGTGCGTCGGTGGACTGTGTGTACATGGTGGGGGTTTGGTGTGTATGTGGACTGTGTGTGCGTGGTGGGGGGAGGGTTGTGTGTAGGTGGACTGTGTGTACGTGGTGGGGGAGTGGTGTGTAGGTGGACTGTGTGTACGTGGCGGGGGCCGAGCGGTCTTGTTAGTGTACGTGGTGGGGGGGTTTGTGCGTCGGTGGACTGTGTGTACGTGGTGGGGGGTTTGTGTGTAGGTGGACTGTGTGCATGTGGTGGGGGGTTGGTGTGTAGGTGGACTGTGTGTACGTGGTGGGGGGGTTTGTGTGTATGTGGACTGTGTACGTGATGGAGGGCTTGGTGTGTCGGTGGACTGTGTGTGCGTGGTGGGGGGTTGGTGTGTCGGTCGACTGTGTGTATGTGGTGGGGGGTTGGTGTGTAGGTGGACTGTGTGTACGTGGCGGGGGGTTGGTGTGTCGGTGGACTGTGTGTACGTGGCGGGGGGTTAGTGTGTAGGTGGACTGTGTGTATGTGGTGGGGGGGTTGGTGTGTATGTGGACTGTGTGTACGTGGCGGGGGTTGGTGTGTATGTGGACTGTGTGTACGTGGTGGTGGTGGGGGGGGTTGGTGTGTATGTGGACTGTGTGTACGTGGCGGGGGATTGGTGTGTCGGTGGACTGTGTGTACGTGGTGGGGTGGTTGGTGTGTCGGTGGGCTGGGTGTTCGTGGTGGGGGGGTTGGTGTGTCGGTGGACTGTGTGTGCGTGGTGGGGTGGTTGGTGTGTCGGTGGACTGTGTGTACGTGGTGGGGTGGTTGGTGTGTCGGTGGACTGTGTGTACGTGGTGGTGGTGGGGGGGTTGGTGTGTAGGTGGACTGTGTGTACATGGCGGGGGGTTGGTGCGTCAGTGGACTGTGTGTACTTGGTGGGGGGTTGGTGTGTGGGGGGACTGTGTGTAGGTGGTGGGGGGGTTGGTGTGTCGGTGGACTGTGTGTGCGTGGTGGGGTGGTTGGTGTGTCGGTGGACTGTGTGTACGTGGTGGGGTGGTTGGTGTGTCGGTGGACTGTGTGTACGTGGTGGTGGTGGGGGGGTTGGTGTGTAGGTGGACTGTGTGTACGTGGTGGGGTGGTTGGTGTGTCGGTGGGCTGTGTGTGCGTGGTTGGGGGTTGGTGTGTAGGTGGACTGTGTGTATGTGGTGGTGGTGGGGGGGTTGGTGTGTAGGTGGACTGTGTGTATGTGGTGGTGGTGGGGGGGGTTGGTGTGTCGGTGGACTGTGTGTGCGTGGTGGGGGGTGGGTGTGGCGGTGGACTGTGTGTGCGTGGTGGGGTGGTTGGTGTGTCGGTGGACTGTGTGTACGTGGTGGGGTGGTTGGTGTGTCGGTGGACTGTGTGTACATGGTGGGGTGGTTGGTGTGTCGGTGGACTGTGTGTACGTGGTGGGGTGGTTGGTGTGTCGGTGGACTGTGTGTACGTGGTGGTGGTGGGGTGGTTGGTGTGTCGGTGGACTGTGTGTACGTGGTGGTGGTGGGGTGGTTGGTGTGTCGGTGGACTGTGTGTACGTGGCGGGGGGTTGGTGTGTCGGTGGACTGTGTGTACGTGGTGGTGGTGGGGTGGTTGGTGTGTCGGTGGACTGGGTGTACGTGGTGGTGGTGGGGTGGTTGGTGTGTCGGTGGACTGTGCGCACGTGGAGGTGGTGGGGTGGTTGGTGTGTCGGTGGACTGTGTGTACGTGGTGGTGGTGGGGTGGTTGGTGTGTAGGTGGTCTGTGTGTACGTGGTGGTGGTGGGGTGGTTGGTGTGTCGGTGGACTGTGTGTACGTGGCGGGGGGTTGGTGTGTCGGTGGACTGTGTGTACGTGGTGGTGGTGGGGTGGTTGGTGTGTCGGTGGACTGTGTGTACGTGGTGGTGGTGGGGTGGTTGGTGTGTCGGTGGACTGTGTGTACGTGGTGGTGGTGGGGTGGTTGGTGTGTCGGCGGACTGTGTGTACGTGGTGGGGGGGTTGGTGTGTAGGTGGACTGTGTGTATGTGGTGGTGGTGGGGTGGTGGGTGTGTCGGTGGCCGGTGCGTACGTGGTGGTGGTGGGGTGGTGGCTGTGTCGGTGGACTGTGTGTACGCGGTGGGGGGGACGGAGTGTAGGTGGACTGCGTGTATGTGGTGGTGGTGGGGTGGATGGAGTGTCGGTGGACTGTGTGTACGTGGTGGGGGGTTGGTGTGTAGGTGGACTGTGTGTATGTGGTGGTGGTGGGGTGGTTGGTGTGTCGGTGGACTGTGTGTACGTGGTGGTGGTGGGGTGGTTGGTGTGTCGGTGGACTGTGTGTACGTGGTGGGGGGGTTGGTGTGTAGGTGGACTGTGTGTATGTGGTGGTGGTGGGGTGGTTGGTGTGTAGGTGGACTGTGTGTACGTGGCGGGGCCGTGCGGTCTTGTTCGTGTCCGTGCCGTTGACGCAGTGTGGTGTCATTTCCCGTCGTTATGAAATCCGTTCACGTGCACGAACTTGTCGTTGTTCGCGGAGGCACAGGAAACACAGGAAACGTGTTATACCGATACCGGGTTTAACAAGGCACGGCAACAAACACACTTTGTTTGTATTTTTGTTGGTGAACATCATCAAAACGTCCGAGTTCATCAAACAGTGAAAACAAATTGTGAAAAAATAAACACAAATATATCCGTGAGACGGCAATTCCACCTCAGGGCCTGTTCACTGGTCACCCCCAAACCGGTGGGGTTCAAACCCCGATCTTACCCCTCTCCGCTCGCACGGAGGCGTGGGGGACTCCACGACGTCTCAATTCGTCGACTTTCTCTCACAGAGGATGAAAAACTCTCCTCAGATATTCCAAACAAAACCCGCGGCCTCCGCTCCGGGGAAAACCCGCGAACGCCGGCCTCGCATTTCTTCTTCCTCTTCGATATCACCTTCGTCACTTTTATTCGCCACAACCGCTTTTATTCCCTTTTATTCGACACAAGAACATCTATTCGACATTTCAAATAACATCGACTGTTTGTCTTTCGTCTTTTGTTTTGTTTCATCACTTGTTGTGGAGGCCACGCTTCTTCTTCACACACACACACAGTCTCACACACACACTCACTCACACACACACACACACGGGGTTCCGATCCGTGTTTTTGTCCTGTCCATTGAAATTGTCACGTCGAAGTGAAGAAGATGTTTATCCACGTCCGTCAGAGTTTCCTGGTTTTGGGGGTAATTTTAACATTCCGAGCGGGGGGGGGGGGTTCACGTAGTCAATGTACGTAATACGTGAACGATCCGTTGTGAGGAAGTTCACGATCGCGGAACCTCGAGCGATCTGAGGTAAATGTTTCACCCGGTTGTCGCCATGAGACGTTTTGTCGGAGTTTGTTTTTAAAATTAAAACTTCATTCGTTCCCCGGTTCACGTCCGAACTGTGTGCGTCGTCGTGTTCATCGGACCTTGTGCATATTTCACCGGTTCGTTCTTTCGTTTCACATTTCCGCGATTGACGACGATTCATTCAGTTTCGTGATTACATTAAAAATTTTCTTGTATTTACATGAAATGTTGACGATTTCAGTGAGGGGAATACTTTTTACCTCATTTCGCGCGGGATCTGGAGCCGCCGAGTTGCGTGACGCGTTAACCCGGAAGTGATGTCTATTATTCTCTCTGAGGATGTGATGGGGGATGAGAATTTAAACTTCGAACGATTTCGCACACACACACGCACACAATAATAACGAGCTGTTATACAGATTGTCCAACTATACGGTGGGGGAAGATAAAACTGATGAAGGACGTGGACAGGGTTCAGTGCAGGGATACGAGATAGATTCCGGGCCTAGATAGACTCAGCTACGAGGAGCGGCTGAAGGAGACAGGGCTTACACTAGAAAGGAGGCGGTTATGAGGAGATATGATGGAGATGTTTAAGATAATGAAAGGTAAAAATAAAACAAGTGAAGATGAATTATTCAACAGAGTCGATTGTGACAGGACCAGGGGCCATTACCTGAGAGTGAATAAGGGGAGAGTTAAGATGGTCGTGAGGTAGGGGACTTTCACTCAGCGAGTAGTTAATGCATGGAATGGTCTCCCTCGAAAGGTTGTGGCAGCAAAAACAGGAGATAAGTTTATTCGAATTAGATAGGTACCTGGTAGTTATAGAGGTAGAAGGGTGTGGGGATGTTGAGAGGATTTTTAGGTAGTTTGAGTGTTTATGGGTGAGTGTGCACGGAGTGCGACCCTGAAAGAGAAAAAAAAACACAAAATAAACATTTCACATTAACTTTTGTTTGCATTTGTACATTTTATGTTAATTCGTTTGGTGTTTGTGTGTCGCACACACGGCGGGCCGAATGGCCTCGTCCTGCGTCGCACATTGGTGGTGATTCCTTGTGAATTCAAACACTGGACATGTGTGAGAGAAGGAGAGAGTGTGAGAGAGAGAGAAGGAGAGTGTGTGTGAGAATGTGTGAGAGAAGGAGAGTGTGTGTGTGTGAGAGAAGGGGAGTATGTGTGTGAGAGAAGGGGAGTGTGTGTGAGAGAAGGGGAGTGTGTGTGAGAGGAGAGTGTGAGAGAGAGAAGGAGAGTGTGTGTGAGAGAAGGAGAGTGTGTGTGAGAGAAGGAGAGTGGGTGTGAGAGAAGGAGAGTGTGTGTGAGAGGAGAGTGTGTGTGAGAGAAGGAGAGTGTGAGAGGAGAGTGTGAGAGAGGAGAGTGTGAGAGAGTGAGTGAAAGTGTGAGTAAGAGTGGGTGAGAGAGTGTGTGAGAGAGGAGAGTGTGAGTGTGAGTGTGTGTGAGTGAGAGAGTGAGAATGTGTGAGAATGTGTGAGAATGTGTGAGAATGTGTGAGAGTGAGTGTGTGGGAGAGAGTGAGTGAGAGAGTGAGAGTGTGTGAGAGAGTGAGAGTGTGTGAGAGAGTGAGTGAGAGTGTATGAGTGTGAATGAGAGAGTGTGAGTGAGAGTGTGAGAGTGAGTGAGAGAGAGTGAGAATGTAGGAGAGAGTGAGTGTGAGAGAGTGAAAATGTGGGAGAGAGTGAGTGTGAGAGTGTGTGAGTGTGTGTGAGAGAGTGAGTGAGAGTGAGACAGTGTGAGACAGTGTGAGAGGGGAGAGTGTGTGAGAGAGAAGCAGAGTGTGTGAAAGAGGAGAGTGTGAGAGAAGGACAGTGTGAGAGAAGGACAGTGTGAGAGAAGGACAGTGTGAGAGAGAAGGAGAGTGTGAGAGAAGGAGAGAGTATGAGAGAGAAGGAGAGTGTGTGAGAGAGAGAAGGAGAAAGTATGACAGAGAAGGAGAGTGTGTAAGAGAAGGAGAGTGTGAGAGAGAGAAGGAGGGTGTGTGAGGAGAGTGTGTGAGAGGAGAGTGTGTGAGAGGAGAGTGTGTGAGAGGAGAGTGTGTGAGAGAGAAGGAGAGTGTGTGAGAGAGAAGGAGAGTGTGAGAGAGAGAAGGAGAGTGTGAGAGAGAGAAGGAGAGTGTGAGAGAGAGAAGGAGAGTGTGTGTGAGAGAAGGAGAGTGTGTGTGAGAGAAGGAGAGTGTGTGTGAGAGAAGGAGAGTGTGTGTGAGAGAAGGAGAGTGTGTGAGAGAAGGAGAGTGTGAGAGAGAAGGAGAGTTTGAGAGAGAGAAGGAGAGTGTGAGAGAGAGAAGGAGAGTGTGTGTGAGAGAAGGAGAGTGTGAGAGAGAAGGAGAGTGTGAGAGAGAAGGAGAGTGTGAGAGAAGGAGAGTGTGAGAGAGAAGGAGAGTGTGAGAGAGAAGGAGAGTGTGAGAGAGAAGGAGAGTGTGAGAGAGAAGGAGAGTGTGAGAGAGAAGGAGAGTGTGAGAGAGAAGGAGAGTGTGAGAGAGAAGGAGAGTGTGAGAGGAGAGAGTGTGAGAGAGAAGGAGAGTGTGTGAGAGAGAAGGAGAGTGTGTGAGAGAGAAGGAGAGTGTGTGAGAGAAGGAGAGTGTGAGAGGGAGAGAGTGTGAGAGAGAAGGAGAGTGTGACAGAGGAGTGTGTGAGAGAGGGAGAGAGTGAGAGAGAAGGAGAGTGTGAGAGAGAAGGAGAGTGTGTGAGAGAGAGAAGGAGAGTGTGTGAGAGAGAGAAGGAGAGGGGGAGAGAGAGAGAATGAGAGTGTGAGAGAGAGAAGGAGAGTGTGAGAGAGAGAGAAGGAGTGTGTGAGAGAGAAGGAGAGTGTGTGAGAGAGAGAAGGAGAGTGTGTGAGAGAGAGAAGGAGAGTGTGAGAGAAGGAAAGTGTGAGAGAAGGAGAGTGTGAGAGAAGGAGAGTGTGTGAAAGAAGGAGAGAGTATGAGATAGAGAATGAGAGAATATGAGAGAGAGAAGGAGAGTGTGTGAGAGGAGGGAGAGTGTGAATGAGAGGAGAGAGAGTGTGAGAGAAGGAGAGTGTGTGAGAGAAGGAGAGTGTGTGAGAGAAGGAGAGTGTGTGAGAGAAGGAGAGTGTGTGAGAGAAGGAGAGTGTGTGAGAGAGAAGGAGTGTGAGAGAGAAGGAGTGTGAGAGAGAAGGAGTGTGAGAGAGAAGGAGTGTGAGAGAGAAGGAGTGTGAGAGAGAAGGAGTGTGTGAGAGAGAGAAGGAGAGTGTGAGAGAGAAGGAGAGTGTGAGAGAGAAGGAGAGTGTGAGAGAGAAGGAGAGTGTGAGAGAGAAGGAGAGAGTGTGAGAGAGAAGGAGAGTGTGTGAGAGAGAAGGAGAGTGTGTGAGAGAGAAGGAGAGTGTGTGAGAGAGAAGTAGAGTGTGTGAGAGAAGGAGAGTGTGTGAGAGAAGGAGAGTGTGAGAGGGAGAGAGTGTGAGAGAGAAGGAGAGTGTGACAGAGGAGTGTGTGAGAGAGGGAGAGAGTGAGAGAGAAGGAGAGTGTGAGAGAGAAGGAGAGTGTGTGAGAGAGAGAAGGAGAGTGTGTGAGAGAGAGAAGGAGAGTGTGTGAGAGAGAGAAGGAGAGTGTGTGAGAGAGAGAAGGAGAGTGTGAGAGAGAGAGAATGAGAGTGTGAGAGAGAGAAGGAGAGTGTGAGAGAGAGAGAAGGAGTGTGTGAGAGAGAAGGAGAGTGTGTGAGAGAGAGAAGGAGAGTGTGAGAGAAGGAAAGTGTGAGAGAAGGAGAGTGTGAGAGAAGGAGAGTGTGAGAGAAGGAGAGTGTGAGAGAAGGAGAGTGTGTGAAAGAAGGAGAGAGTATGAGATAGAGAATGAGAGAATATGAGAGAGAGAAGGAGAGTGTGTGAGAGAAGGAGAGTGTGAATGAGAGGAGGGAGAGTGTGAATGAGAGGAGAGAGAGTGTGAGAGAAGGAGAGTGTGTGAGAGAAGGAGAGTGTGTGAGAGAAGGAGAGTGTGTGAGAGAGAAGGAGTGTGAGAGAGAAGGAGTGTGAGAGAGGAGTGTGAGAGAGAAGGAGTGTGAGAGAGAAGGAGTGTGTGAGAGAGAGAAGGAGAGTGTGAGAGAGAAGGAATGTGTGATCGAGGGAGAGAGGGAGAGAGTGTGAGAGAAGGAGAGTGTGTGAGAGAGAAGGAGAGTGTGAGAGAAGGAGAAAGTGTGAGAGCGAAGGAGAGTGTGAGAGAGAAGGAGAGTGTGTGAGAGAAGGAGAGTGTGTGAGAGAGAAGGAGAGTGAGTGAGAGTGTGTGATAGAGAAGGAGAGTGTGTGAGAGAGAAGGAGAGTGTGTGAGAGAGAAGGAGAGTGAGAGAGAAGGAGAGTGTGAGAGTGTGTGAAAGAGTGAGTGTGTGAGAGAGTGAGTGTGTGTGAGAGTGAGAGTGTGTGTGAGAGTGTGAGAGTGAGAGTGTGTGAGTGTGAGAGTGAGAGTGTGTGAGTGTGAGAGTGAGAGTGTGTGAGTGTGAGAGTGAGTGAGTGAGTGTGAGAGTGAGTGAGTGTGAGTGTGAGAGTGTGTGAGAGAGTGAGAATGTGTGAGTGTGAGAGAGAGTATGTGAGAGAGAGTGAGAGTGTGTGAGTGTGAGAGTGAGTGAGTGTGAGAGTGTGTGAGAGAGTGAGAGTGTGTGTGTGAGAGTGTGAGTGAGAGTGTGAGAGAGTGAGTGTGAGAGTGTATGAGAGTGTGTGTGAGAGTGAGTGTGAGAGTGAGAAAGAGAGAGTGTGTGAGAGTGAGTGAGAGAGTGTGAGAGTGAGTGAGAGAGTGAGTCAGTGTGTGAGAGAGAGTGAGTATGTGAGTGTGAGAGTGAGAGAATGTGAGTGTGTGAGAGTGAGTGAGTGAGAGTGAGTGTGTGAGTGAGTGTGTGAGTGAGTGAGAGTGAGTGTGTGTGAGTGAGAGAGTGAGTGAGAGAGTGAGTGAGTGAGAGTGTGTGTGAGTGTGTGAGTGAGAGAAGGAGAGTGTGTGTGAGTGAGTGTGAGAGTGAGTGCGAGTGTGTGAGTATGTGAGAGAGTGAGAGTGTGTGAGAGAGTGAGAGTGTGTGAGTGTGAGTGAGTGAGTGTGAGAGAGTGAGTGTGCGAGTGTGTGAGTGTTTCCTCACGTCAAACGTCCACCTCGGCATGACGAGTTCAAGGGAGTGGCCCCACGTTGAATGGTAAATCAAAAGGTTCCATCTCACAATTAAACCTTTGTTAATTAGAATCTCTTGAGTCGAAGGTGACCTTCGTGCGGTGTATCTAGATAAATTGTTGTGACGAGCAAAGCACGTTCTTCCGATGCATACTTTTATGTGGGCGGTGTATCGGCAACTGACTGCTCTGTCGGCAAAAAAAAACTTTACCGTCTCTTCTTCATCACCTTCAATCATGAGCAATTTGCAACAACAACAAAAAAAATCAAATAAAGAATATCGATTCATTAATTAGCTCCTTGTTCACCGCCGACCCGGAAGTTCGACGCAGGACGAGGCCAGACTGAGAGTGGAGGCTGCAAACATGGAAATTCAAACCACCACTCGCTGTGTAAATCAAAAAGGCATCTGTTGCGTGCAGTCATAATTCTCCTTGTAAACGGTCATGGTTTCACCTGAGCTTTTATTTGCAAGTCATCACGGCACGGCCGTTGTACCTCAAACGCCATCTCTCTCCAAGCCCCACCCATACAGACAAGACCAAGCGTCACTTCAGATCACGATGACGTCACTTCCGTTTTCAAACGTGTAAATTCGAAACATACAACATCGCCGCCGTGTCATTGAAAACCTCGCCGTGGAATGAAAAACATCCCCCGCTGTGTAATTCAAAATTGCGATTCAAAACACCTCAAGTCTGCACTGGAAAACGGCGACACGAAGTAAAATGGTGGATACGCGTAATACCCTCCACCACCTGGAGGCGGAGCTGCACGACGCACATTTACAACAAAGGTTGCCATGGAAACATCAAATTGTCCATTTCGTTATGATAAAAAAAATTGACAATCTTCATCAAAGCTCAGGTCAATCGGATGAAGTCTGATTATTTTTCAGATTCAAATTGATGGTTTTAGAAGTTTCACCTTGAGTTGACCTTTGACCTAAAAAAATAGTTGCTTTCCAGACTCAGTGATGCACGATGCAATTCCTGCTTAATAGTCACGTTAATCGGATGAAAAATACTTTTGGAACTTTGACCTCAAAATCAATCGGCTTCTCAGTTGAGACTACTCAAATGTTAGAAACTATTTTATAAATTTGGCCTATGTTGACCTTTTGGCCAATATTGACCTCAAAAATAATAGGTGGTTGAATTCAGTGACCTAATATGCAACTGGTCTTCAGATTTCAAGTCCATCGGATGAAACTTGAGGATTTTAGAAAATTTTGCCCAAATTGGCCTATGTAGACCTTTTTGGTCGACCAAATTTTACGAAACTTCAATGTGGGACCGTCGCAGGCTCGGTGACATTAATCTGTGAAAATTTCACAACGGTCGGTTGAGCGGTTTGGGCTGGAGGCGAGCAGACAGACAGACAGACAGAGACAGACAGACAGACAGACAGACAGACAGACAGACAGACAAACAAACAAACAAACAAACAAATGGAGGCGATCGACATACTTGTCAAAAACAATTTGTTTTGCCAAGTAATAAAGTCGACTGACCATTATCCTTGAAAAATCTTGGATTTTGCAAGTAACAAACAAACAAACAAACAAACAAACACACACACACACACACACACACACACACACAGAAACACACACAAAAACACAAACACACACACACACAAACACACACACACACAAACACACACAAACACACACAAACACACACAAACACACACAAACACACACAAACACACACAAACACACACAAACACACACAAACACACACAAACACACACAAACACACACAAACACCGGTCCGTGAAATATGGAAAAGATTATTGATATGTATAGTTAGTTTTATGTGGGTGTATAAACATAAACTGTACTTCAGTACAACACCGGTGATGAAGGTTGTGGTAAAGTTTCATCAAAACCATGTGTAAGGTTTCAGAGAAGCTGCAAGAGTTTGTGGACGGACGGACGACGCGCCATCCCATAAGCTCCCCGGAACTACTTTATGTTTAGAAATATCACCTTGCTGCATATAGTGTGAAAATGATGATGTCATAAGTCATGCGGTTTCGCAGCCATATTTGTTTGAAAACCGATCCTTTAAAAAAAACTTCTCCGAAACCGCTTAACCAATCAATGTGAAACAGAATTGCAATATATGCAGCAATAGTAGCGGATCATATCTGTAAAGTCGTGCATCGATAACTTAAGCAGATATCTGGTGTTGGCTTCATGGTTAAGGTGGCTAGCTTTAGATCTTAAGACCTTGAGTTCAAGCCCCTTTTTACCTGTTGAATTAACACCAGGTGGGTTGACTCAGCCTGTCATCCATCTCAGGTTGGCAAAATGAGTACCAGCTTATTGGTACCAGAGGGAATTACATCAGCAGCACAGCTGTGGCCCCCAGAAAATGATGCAGCCAAGCAGCTCCAGGCTACGTCGGAATAAATAAATAAAGGTTCAGCAGTTTCAGAGAAATAACTTTTAAATATTTTCCTTGAAACCAATGTGGCTGCCACACCACATGACTGATGTCATGGTGATCAAAACATATGCACCGAGGGTAGTGGATCATATTTGTAAAGTATCACATGGATAGATTACATGGTTTCAGTGAAAACAATTTGAAATATGATCGACTACACCTGGGGAATATTGGTTGAAAATTTCAACATCGGTCACATGATCTCACAGACATATTGGATTGGAATAAAATCCTTATCGATGAATATGAAACTTTAAAGATGTGATTGATGACCCATTCTGAATTCAATTTGATAAAAATTACCCCCGGTTGGGGGTGATGATCATCTTTGAAGCTCTGTAGATGTGGATCTCTGATCGGCTTAGAATGGCTTCAATGTCGTCTTGTCTTTTGGTTCAACGTACAGACGAAAGCCCGGGAGTAAAAAGGATAGAAAACCTCAGAAATCAAACTACATTTCTGAGTTATCCGGAGATAGATTTTGAAAATGGTTGATTTGGAACATTTATGATCAATGTGTCTTCAAAAGGATAGAAACCGGACCTCAGAAATCAAACCGCATTTCTGAGTCATAAATGGCGGATGATATTTTGACAATGGATGATTTCACAAGTTTACAGCATCGGTGACCTTGACATTGACCTTCAATGTCATACCATCGTGCATCACTCATCGACCCCGACCTACATACAAAGTTTCATCAAGATCGGGCGAATATTTTTTTCACCGTATCACATCGACGATTTTTACAACTTTGAAGACACGTGACTCGATAACCAGGACGAATTTTAAAAAAACCGGCCCAACCAAATTTATATATTGTTCCATATTATCAGAATCCGAAGGAATTTCGAAGATCGGATCAAAAACGGCGGAGATGGATTTTGAAAATGGACGATTTTGCAACTTTGGAGTGACCTTGATGTTGACGTTGACCTACAATCGGGTCAAAGGTCATACCGTCGTGCATCCCTCATCGACATCTATCCACATACCAAATATCAAGAAAATCGGAAGAAAAAAATGGGGACATACAGACGGACGACATCGAGACTGGTTTTATTAGGTCATCTCAAACGAGATGACCTAAAAACTATGTCGTGGGTCACGTGTTTAATCAAAGCGAGGTTGTATCAAAGCAGGGCGGCTTGGTACCCGGCCATAACTGCCTGCTGTTATAAAGCGTGCGTCTACATCGAGTTATTATAAACCGACACTTTGTCTGAACAGAATAAATGAACGGTGATTGCATTTGAAGAAAAGATACAATTTACGTGAGCAGTCTTTTTATGCTCTGGGGTGCATTCCAACACTGTTGGGAAAAGATTAACTCAAACATAATCCATTAACTAATTAAAGAAATCCCGAATGGAGGGATTGGTGGGGGGGGGTCACACTGATTATTGATTATATTGAAAGACAGATTTGATTTTTAGCTGATCTGGAATCAATTCCAGATAAGTCATTGTCACTGCGCACTGTCCCTCTCCTATTTGGACTTCTTCGGCCAAACCACTGGGCCGATCCGGCTGAAGTTTGGCAGCAACGTTCCTCTCCTGACTGGTAACGGGGATTGCAAAGCTCGTTCCGGTCACGTGACTTCAATTTGGTCAAAATGGCCGACTTTTCTAAATTCCTTCAAAAATCTTCTTCTCCAGACCCACCAGTCAGAAAACTACAAAATTTTGGTTACATTAGGACAGAGTAGAGATGTTTTAATTGTGGAAGTCATGCCGATCACATGACCGGAAGTGTGTCAAAATGGCAGACTTGTTACAACATTCGGACAGGGCCCAGTTCAGCTACAGTTGTCCTATTATAATAATAAAAAAAGCCTTATAATATCCTAAAGAGTTCATGGAAATCCCTTGAAAGTGCTTTTGCTTTCATATTACATTACTATTATCAGGCCCGTAGCCAGGACTCAGTATTAAGGGGGGAATATGAACTGGATGGGGGGGCACAATTATTATATTTAATATTTTTGATAACCTGGAATACTATTGTATTCATGCAGCATTGACACATCTAGACTGAGGTTGCCGTCGCATACTAACCAAATTGATCTCAGCTAGATTTAATATGTTCCGATGTTTTTGGCCTAAAATTATTCGAAAGCAGGAGAGCCGCAACAAACTGGCACATTCACAATGCAGATATTCAATGATTAGACAATTGGCACCAATTCAGGTGCACTTATACAAGGTGTTGTGAAGAATTGGCATTAGAAAATTAATATACCAGAGATACAATGACTAAACGGGGGAGGTTGGCACCAGAATCAGTGCACTTTGAAATAAGATACAGTCGGCTATGACCTGCGATCACCACGTTAAACTATCAACAGCAAATACGACCAGCCTGAAGATACCACAAGGTCCGCATTTAAAGCAGTCAATCACACAGAGTTAAGGTTATGCACAAAGCACTAGATATGGGAAATGCAAAGCACGAAACACAACATTTAACTTAAACATCAGAAGTACAAAGAAGCCGACCACGGCGGGTGCTGACCACAACCACACTGCACCACAACCACACACGCATCACCAGCAGTCACACACACAATCTGAACTCCTCGTATATTTTTTATACCGCTGTGCTCGCTGTCAGAAGAGCAGCAGGTGACGCGTCTCGGTGTGGAATCTTCTGAGGACCTTCTCCTTCCATTCATTCAGGCATTTACGTGTGAGGTCTCTCTCGAAGGCCAGCTGTACCAGTAGTGCCTTGCGCGCATGGCGCATGGACCGTCGGTGGTCAGTGAAGACATTCCTCAATGTTGAGAATGAGTTTTCACACATGGCAGTGGACGCACCAAATGTTAGTCCAAGTCTCATAGCAGTCACTACACTTGGCATGGCTTCCAGCGTTTTGTGGTATGTTGAGAGGAGTTTTTGTGTTGTCCATCTCTCGTTTGGCTGCTTTTCTGTCTGTGAGTGAATAAACTGCTTTGCAACCACACACTCTGTTTCACTGATGGTTGACTTTGTTCATGTCATGATGTGCTGGAGCAAGTGGGGATCCAAAAACGTGCCATTTTCAGGATTCAAGGCAGCGAGTGAACGGGCGAGTTGTGTGTTGCGCTCACTGAAGCGCTGAGCGATCTCTCCAAGCACAGTGTCAATTGCGCTGCAAAAAACCCTCTGCAGTTCCATCTTGTCATTGTCGTTGTTTTGTCCTGTCGTCTCCAAAACTACAAACTGCTCCAAGTTCTTATGCATTGTGCGTCTCCGTTTTGGTGGTGCAGGTGTAGAAGTGCGAGCATCGTTGGCCTTGTTCCACAGATCAGTGAACTCATCCTCAGAGCGGAGTTTCTTTACGCACTCTGTAGCACTCGCTACCAGTTCCAACCCCGTTAGCAAGTCCATGTCCTCTGCCTGCAAGAGTCTGTTAGGGCCATCTAACAACATCAGCAGTTTTTGTACAAAGATAGCAATGAACATGAAGGCAGGTCCAGAGACTTCCCGCAAAAGCCCAATAGCCTCCATCCTCATCTCTGCACCGTAGGCGCGCTCTGCATCAATCTCCGTCATCTTCACTTCGACTCTTCTCTTCTGCTATTATTCTGCACTACTCTTCTGCTATTTTAACAGACTGCTCTCATTTCCACCTCTCCTTCATTCCTTGCTTAAAAAATCCAACTATTACAGCGCTTCTTCTCTCCATGCTCTGAATTCGCCTTCATTGCATCCATCAAGAATTGTGTTAAATCGCATCTCTGACCTCAAACTTTTAAAAACCACAGTTTGCCATGGATGCTCGCTTTCCATCAAACATTCTTTTTTTCCAACTTCAGTGCCAACTCACCCCCTCACCCCTCACTCTCACTCTCAAAGCAACCATCCCACTCTTCTCCCTCCAAGCCTCCCTCTCACCTCTCTCAAAAATTCCCCCCTCACCTTTCTTCCACCTTTCATCCGCCTGACTCTTCCTTCTCAAAGTTGCCCCCCCTCTCATCCACCAACCTGCCTCCCTCCACTGCCCTCTCCCCTCCATCTCTTCACTCCCCCTCCTCAAATCCTCAACTGCCATCTTCCTTGTCTCTTGTCCCCGCTCTCCCCCAGCACCACAGAGCCTTTTCTCCTCCTCATTCGGCCCCCTCCCCTCGCTATTCTGCAATACCCCACACTCCTTCAGCAACCCTCCTTACCTGCCCCCCTCGTCCCTTGTCCTACCCTCCCCCTCCCCCTCCCCCTCCACCTCCTGCACCCAAAGCCTCCTCCCCTACCTCTTCATTAAAAGTGTGGACCTCAAATATCCGGGGCCTTCGCTCAAACCTTTCAGATCTTTCCATACAGGTTGCCACTGACAAACCAGACATTATCTGCCTAACAGAAACTTTCCTCTCCCAAGACGTGTCTGACTCCCAAGTATCTCTCCCCGGTTACTCCCTCTTACGGTATGACAGACCTGAGCCTCGTCCTGGTGGAGGTGTTGCTCTCTTCATCAAAGACTCTATTCCTCACTCTCCATGCACTGCTCTCACACCCCCACACCCCCAGGAATACCTCTGGCTTCGGCTTCCCCTCCACTCCCACCTCATGTTTATATGTGTACTGTACCGTCCATCGAACAGTGATGACTCCATCTACACCTCACTCTCCGAAAACATGGACCATCTTCTATCCTCTCATCCAAACTCTCTCTTCCTCTTATGTGGTGACTTCAATTGTCATCACGCCAGTTGGCTAGGTGTGGGTACCTCTCTCACCCGCCATGGCACCTCAGCAAAAGCTTTCTGTGACTCATTGGGACTGACTCAATCGGTCAACTTCCCGACCCGGATCTCAACCAATGGTACTCCATCTCTTCTGGATCTGATTTTGACAAATTCCCCTGACAATATCTGCTGCTCTTCCTTCGCTCCAATTGGTTCTTCTGACCACGTCCTTGTCAAAGTGGACATCTCTCTGGCTGTTATCAGAGAACCACCTCACCGCCGTCGAGTCTGGCATTTCACTCAAGCCGACTGGCAGGGTCTCCGAGCAGCCATCAAACTTACAGACTGGTCTCCTATCACTACTTTCTCAAACATCAACTCATCCTGGGAATTCTTTCAAAGAAACTTGCTCTCCCTCATGCACAGATTTATCCCCTCTCGTGTTCAGTTGTCTTGCCCTTCCTCCCGCCCTTGGTTTACTGAAGCTTGTGGCGAGGCAGTTGTCCTGAAACAACTTGCCTTTGCCTCATGGAAAGCAAACCCAACTGAAGGCAATCTCAGTTCTTTCCACAAAGCTCGGAACAAGTGTGTATCTACCCTCAGGAGAGCCAGAAAACAACATCTTTCTCATCTCAAGTCTGAACTCTCAAACCTCTCTCCCTCCTCAAAATCCTGGTGGCGTTTAATCAAATCTGTTTCTGGTGTATGTTCCCCCTCCATCCCCTCCCTTACTTCAAATGGCCACACTGCTGATTCCACACGTGATAAAGCTGAATGTCTAAACTCGGTGTTTGCAGCTAAATCTTGTGTCCTAAACCCATCACTATCTCTACCCACTTTACCCAGTCGCACCCAACTGTCCCTGGACTCTGTGTCCTTTTCTCCTAAAAAGGTGGAGAGCTTGCTTTCAAACCTCGAGTCAGATTCTGCAACCGGTCCAGACGGCATCAGCCCACGTGTCCTCAAAGCCTGCTCTTCTGCTCTTGCTCACCCTCTCTCTGTTCTATTCACCCTCTCATTTGCCCAAGGTCATCTGCCATCTGCTTGGAAATCTGCTAACATCACTGCCCTGCATAAAAAAGGTGCAAAAACAGATCCCTGTAACTACAGACCAATCAGCCTTCTCCCAATCATCAGCAAGGTGATGGAATCCATCATCGCTTCAGACATGAAATCCTTCCTCTTCTCCAATGGCTTGATTTCCAATCATCAATTTGGTTTCAGACCAGGTCACTCTACCCTGGATATGTTGCTTCTGCTCTCCCATCAATGGATGGAGGTCCTCAATGCCAGACAGGAAATCCGAGCCGTATCCCTGGACATATCACGTGCTTTTGACACAGTCTGGCACCCTGCCCTACTCACCAAACTCTCTTCCCATGGTATTCAAGGCCATCTCCACTCATGGCTCGCAGACTTCCTCTCCTGTCACAGTCAACGTGTGGCCCTAAATGGAGTTCTTTCATCCCCTCTTCCTGTGCAGGCTGGAGTTCCTCAAGGTAGCGTTCTGGGCCCTGTTCTTTTTCTGGTTTTCATCAATGATCTCTTGGACTCTCTGGAAAATCCTCTATTTCTCTTTGCCGACGACTCCACCCTCTGTCGTACCATCTGTCATCCCTCAAACCGGCAAGCAGCAGCTTCTTCGCTCACTGCAGATCTGGATAAAATCACAAACTGGTCCAACACGTGGAACATGTCTTTCAATCCAGACAAATCTCACACTCTCACTATGTCTCTTCGAAAGGACCGTTTACAAAACCCCCCCATCCACTTTCTCAACAATCCTCTGGAAGAAGTCTTTTCTTTCAAGCTTCTAGGTCTCACTATCTGCCATGACCTTTCCTGGGAAAGTCACATTTCCAACCTCGCCTCAAAAGCCAGTCACCGACTGGGAATCCTCCGTCGTGCTAAGTCCTTCCTCGGCCCTCTTGAGCTCCTGACCACTTACAAAGCTTTTGTCCGTAGCCTGATGGAGTACTGCTCTCCCCTCTGGGCTGGTGCTCCTGCCTTCCACCTTTCTCGGCTTCACGCTGTCGAAACCAGGGCATTTAAGATCATCGGCATCTCCCGCAATGAAGCTGAGTCTTTGGGCCTCTCACTCAATCACCGCAGGTTGGTCGGTGGTCTTTCTGTCTTCTACCGACTCCTCTCCAGCCTTGCCCCCCCTGCTCTCTCTGCGATTTGTCCCCACCACATTTCCACAGGGCGCTCAAGGTCCGCCAACAACCCCCTTCTGGTAAAACTACCAAAATCACGAATCACTGCTCATCTTCACTCTTTCATTCCTCTTTTTCCCGCCTTTGGAATAAACTTCCTCACTCTATTCTTTCCCATTCTTCCCTCCAGGCTTTCAAAACAGCTGTTCACCACCACCTCTTATCTTCCCCCATCCAAATCCTCGATCTTTTCTACCCCTGATAATCCACCCAAGCCCACTTCCTTCATTTCTCCTGCTTTCCTTCCTGAAAGTCCCTGAAATGTCCATCTTCTCTTCGCCATGTTCCCCGTCCCATCCCCATCCCTCTCCCACAGTTCACCTAATGTGTCTGTTCCCCACTGTTTTGTCCCTTCCACTCCCGCCCCTCTTGTCTCATGCCTCCTTGCTGTGAGTTGTGTGTTAGCTCTCATACGAGCCTCGACCAAGGTATACAAAAAAAAAAAAATCTCCGACAGTAAGGATGTGATATCCTTAAAAGATCCTATGATCACAGACACGGTGGCTAAATGTCCCGTCCACCTTTGATCAAGAAGTCGTTTAACCGCTCACCTTTATACTGTGCAGCAACAGTGGGCTTTCTGAAGAATTTGTACAGGCAACAACAAACCTCGAGGAAATCAGTGACAGCTTTCTCTGCTGCCAGTGCGTGGATAACTACCAGATGGAGTTGGTGATTTAAGCAGTGCACATAGGGGATTTCTCTTTCCAATATCTCTTGCAACAACTTTTGCACCCCACCGTGCTTCCCAGCCATTACCGAAGCCCCGTCGTACACCTGACTTAATATTTTGGACGTGTCAAGTCCTGTTTTTGTCAGCTCTGCAATTATTAGGTCTGTCAATATTTTTGCATCTCCAGCGTCGGTTGTAGCTATTGTGAGTAGACGCTCTGTTGCTTCATTTGATGCGGATACAAAGCGAATGATGATTGATATGTTCTCGCATTCAGTGGGGTCCCTCGTCCCATCCACCTTGATGGTAAACCACGATGTGCCTACTTCTTCCACGATGGCATCCGTCACAACATTACTCAATGTGCAGATCAGTTCATTCTGCATTTCCAGACTGGTATAGCTTGCGTTTCGTGGGATATGCTTGATTATTTCGGCAAGCTCGGTGTCTTTTTTGAGTGTGTAGTTTAAAAGCGAGAGAAAGAGCCCACTGTGCCCGTCTGACATATCCTCAAAATTATCAAGCCTCCCTCTTAAAGGTATCTGATTTTCGGCGAGAAATCCCACAACATCTATAAGAGCAGACACATAGTACCGGTTTCTCTTTAGCTGGTCAGCATTGAGGAGTGTGGAAATCTCCTCACCACAATCGATGCGCCTCTCATTCTCCTTCCACCTCAAAACACAAGTTAAATGTTCCTTTGAAGTTGCGTGTTTGTGAAACCCCCTGTCTTTCTCAACGGCATGTTTCCAATTCCGGTAGCCTCGCACTGTGAAAGTGGAGTCCACTGGGCCACGTGCGGTGTTAAACTTCCTACATGGATAGCAGAATGCTGCATCTGTCTGCACACTGTATTCCAGCCATTCATTAGTCTGGTACCACGAGGACACAAACGAGCGACTCTTGTTCTGCAACAGATGGTCAGAGTACCGCTGTAGAACAACTTGATTCGGTCTCTCACTTCCAAGATCATCGGGAAGCGGCTTGAGTCACAGCAGGTCCCGAGGCCGCCGCCGAGCGTGGCAACTCGGCTGCCTGCGCTGGGGCTACAGCCGCAGGGCTAACGTTGCTGGCTTGGCCAGGTTGGACAGCTTCTGTCGGTATTTCATCGAAATGATCGTCTTTTCCTCCTCCTCCTCCAGCTCCTCCCACAACACGTCTTTCATCATCTTCTTCATTTTCGTCGCTTGCATTTTTTCCTTTTCTGAGCCATTTTCGTTTATCCATCATCCACATCTTTTTCTCCTGCTGCTAGCTCGTGCTCTGTGATTCGTCCCTCGTGACTCGCGTCACTAATCTCGCGCCTCGTGTGATGAAATAAAGGTGATGTTTTAACTCAAAATCCTTGTTTACCATATCCAGGCCGTAACATGTTTACCAATTGAGCTTTTGTCATCAAATCTTCAACAAACCTTTATTAGGAGATTATGGAGAACAAAAATTAAGAAAATGTACAATTTTTCAAAACTGACATCTTCGCCAAGTTTAGTTTGAGTGCAATTCGGACGCGGATGGGCTTTGCATATTGAGATG
The DNA here is from genome assembly GCF_056783735.1 of Eptatretus burgeri. NCBI lineage: Eukaryota > Metazoa > Chordata > Myxini > Myxiniformes > Myxinidae > Eptatretus > Eptatretus burgeri. The sequence goes on from NC_140971.1 coordinate 1,233,557, forward strand.
CTTTCTCGTTTATTTTGTTATCGCGTCTCTATTAAAAAATTTCCTGCTGTATTCAGTGTGTGTGTGTGTGTGTGTGTGTGTGTGTGTGTGTGTGTGTGTGTGTGTACCAACAGCTCTTTCAACAAAGCTCATGCAACAAACACCATGTAACAAATTTAAACTTTATGAAATATGCACATGTTCATGTCCATTATAGACACAATAAAAGCATGGCTTATAAAGTAAGGCAGTAGTCTTCGTGAATCTTTGTCCGCCTCTTTCCAATAAGGACCTGCAGTGAACTGCTCTTCGGTAACACGTCCGTCTCCTTGTCTGAGCAGCATCAATTCACCCAAAGGACATGGACGACGGGGACATACGGATGGACGGAGATACAGACAGACAGATAGAAAGATGGATACACACTTTAGTTCCTTGTTTTTGAACCTAAATTTAACCAAAACAAACTTCACAAAACAATATATCTCGTGATTTCACATCAGACTTGCATCCAATCACAAATCCATCCCTCTGGTTGCATCATTACTGAGGCAATTGGAGTTTGGACGTGTGTCAGCAATTTCGCCAGGACACAACGGCCTACTCTTCAAAAAGACAGTGTGGGATATTTAGAAAAGATAGCGTGAGACAGCCAACTCAATGTCCCTAGTGAAAGAGAGGGTACTCAACGATGCAATGCCCTGCTTGGAAAGCACCAGGACGAGTTTTTATAGTCGGGCCGGGAGGCTCAGAGCACAGTTCAACGGTGAGTGCGCTACCTCTGAGCTAATCCTGTATGCTCTCTACAAAATTAGGAAAATGGAACTTTGCAAATTATTCATTTTTTTAAATCGAATTGCGAAAATTTATTCAAAAGTTGTTGATTTTTTCTTTTCTGATAAATATTTTGTGTTCCTCTCAAAGCTCTTGAGCCATAGGCATGTACAACATGCCAACAGCAATCACCGATGCTTTCAGGAAACCAGTCCATCTGTCCATTCCTCTGCATACGACGATGTTTGGCTTTATGGACATGGTCATTGCATACGGATCGACATCATGGTTAGGAAAGAGTGAGCAAACAAGCAGCACGGCCCCGTGACAGAATCTAATGTGGAGCGAGAGAACGAGCTTGTTGAATGAGCCAGGCACCGAGGCATAATAACAGCAAGAGGTCGTCCGCAAAACCGATGAAGCCAAGGGCGGCTTCTGGCAGCCCATCCCAGGGCCAAATGAGGTACAATGCAGAAGCAAAGAGAGTGACAAAGAGACGAAGGGACAGGAGAGGGGCAATGGAGGAACCGTTGGTAAAAACAGCACGACAGAGTAGTCTGAAGAGAGTCGGGAGCTCTCGTATCTGGGTCATTATCTGAGGGTGGGGGATGGGGGGAGGGAAGAGGGGAAGAGGGGGAAGAAGTGAGGCGCAGATGGGGAAAAAAATATATCGATAATAAACGATGGTGTGGATAAAACAAAGTTCAACACAACATGGCGGTTACATTTTCATCCCTCACCGTGCGCGGTTGCTCACACATTAGCTGGTTGTACTCTCTGATGGTATCTGTGAGATCTCTGTCGCTCTCTTGTTCATACAAAGGAAGAAGTAGAGATACCTACAGAAGAAAGTTCATTCACCTAAGTGTTGTCTTTTTTCCACAAAGAAAAATAACAAAAAGAGTGATTTGGTAATCAATGTAAAACCTTCATATGATGGTAGGGCAAGTGCAGGGATTCCTAAAATTAACGTTGTGTTTGTACCAAAACCCCAGACCCTCAAGTTTAACCCCTTTGTCTCTAATCAATAAATTATTTTTAAACAACATATATTTATCTTGACATGGTACTCCAAATGGAAAGGTGATAAAATCCAAAGGTCAAAAAAAAAAACATTTGAGAAAAGAAAAAAAATAAAATAATAATTAAGAGAAAAGGTGAGTTGTCAGATGAGGATATGAGAGAGATTAATGAAGTGGAAGAAGAGCTCACCGAGCCCAGAGGAACGTACAGTGGCCTGCAAAAGTATTCACTCCCCCTTCAAAATTTTCACACTTTGATGCCACCTGAGCTTATTACTTCCACATAGTGCATTTGCAGAGTGCATCACTAAATTTGGAAACCAACTATTTTGAGGTCAAAAGGTCAAACGTCAACTCAAGGTCAAACTTCGAAAATCATCTATTTTCATCCGATTGACTTGAAAATTAAACAGCAATTGCATCGTGCATAATTGAATTGGGAAAGTAACTATTTTTGAGATCTAAAGGTCAAAGGTCAACTCAAGGGCAAACATCTAAAATAATCCATTTTCAACTGAAAAATCGTCGATTTACATCCTATTATCTTAGAAATTGAACCGTGATTACATAGTCCATCACTGAATTGAGAAAAAACAACTATTTTTGAGGTCAAAATTAGCCTGGTGTTGGCTTCGTGGTTAGGGTGGCGGCTTGGGATCCTTGGGTCCTGAGTTCAAGCCCCATTGGCCGCTGAATTAAAATACACCAGGAGGTTGACTCAGCCTGTCATCCTTCCGAGGTCGGCAAAATGAGCACCAGTGTACTGGTAAGGGGGGCACTGCATCAGCGGCAAAAGCCGCGTCCCAACCAATGATGCAACCAGCAGCCACAGGCTGCACTCGATAGAAAGATGGGTCAAAATGTCAAAGGTCAAACTTCTAAAATCATCAAATTTAATCGAAAAATAGTCATTTTTCATCTTATTAACCTGAAAGTTAAACAGCAATTGCAGAGTGTGTTACTGAATTTGGAAACAAACTATTTTGAGGTCAAAAGGTCAAAAGTCAACTCAACGTCAAACTTCAAAAATCATCTATTTTCATCCTATTGAGTTGAAAATTAAACAGCAATTGCATCGTGCATATTTGAATTGGGAAAGCAACTATTTTTGAGATATAAAGGTGAAAGGTCAACTCAAGAGCAAACATCCAAAATCATCAATTTTCAACTGAAAAATCGTCGATTTACATCTTATTATCTTGAAAATTGAACCGCGATTACAAAGTCCATCAATGAATTGAGAAAAACAACTATTTTTGAGATCTAAAGATCAAAGGTCAACTCAAGGGCAAACATCTTTTTTAATTTTAATTTGAAGAGGATTTATATTTCAGTTCGCTGAATTCAACTATCCAATTATTTTTGAAGTCAACATAGACCAAAAGGTCAACATAGGCCAAAGGTCAACAACGAAGGTGAGATTTCTAAAATCCTCAAATTTAATCCGATTGACTTGAAATTTGAACAGGATTTATATTCCAGGTTAATGAATTCAACAACCAATTATTTGAGGTCAAATTTGTTTTATAGATTTTGCAAGTTTCGTGCATGCATGACATCGTCTTCTTGTTTGTTTGTCTGTCTGTCTGTCTGAGTCTGTGTGTTATTTGCAAAATCGAAGATTTTTCAAGTGTATTGGTTAGTCGATTTTGTTATTCTGTCTGTCTGTCTGTCTGTCTGTCTGTCTGTCTGTCTGTCTGTCTGTCTGTCTGTCTGTCTGTCTGTCTGTCTGTCTGTCTGTCTGTCTGTCTGTCTGTCTGTTGCCTCATCCAAACTCAGCATCAGGCAGGAAAATCGTTCGGGATGTCCCTGTGAATCCAAAAATGACTGAAAGATTTGCAAGGCTTGATGTCTGAGATGGAGGTCAGAGTTAATGAATCAACAATATCCCATTCCCTTCACAAAGCTGGCTTCTTTGAACAGGTGGCAAGAAGAAGCCATTACTGAAAAAGACCCATCTAAAAGCTTGTATGGAGTTTGTGAAAAAATCATCTTCATGATACTGCAGGCATGTGGAGAAAAGTTTTGTAATCAGACGAGAACAATTGAACTTTTCAAAGTGTTACGTCTGGCACAAGCCTAACACTGCACATCATCCAATCAACACCATCCCAACTGTCAAGCAAGCATGATTGTAGCAGCATCACGTTATGGGGCTGATTTTCATCAGCAGGGACTGGCAAGTGGATGGTGCAAAGTACAGGAGAATCCTTGATGAAAACCTGCATGAATCAGCCGTGAATCTGAAACTGGGTAGGAGATTCACATTTCAGCAGGACGGTGATCCGAAGCACAAAGATAAAGCCATACGGGAGTCAGGTCAGGTATGGGAGCATGTGCCAGAACAGCACGTCGCTGCGTCCACTTTCCGCCGGTACTCCAGGGGCCTCCGTCTGGCCATCCCCCAGGCAGATGCCAGGCCCATCCCCATCTCCTTGAGATGATGGTCAACCTGTTGCAACCATGAGGCACGTGGTCGACCCACTGGCCTCCTCCACTCATGAGACTCCCTCGCTGAGAGAATCTGGTGAGCAGGATCAGAGTCAGGAAAACGAGCCACATGTCCATACAGCCGCAACTGACGCTCACGGACTATGCAGGTAACAAATCTCATCCGAGTCTCTCTCAGCAACCGCTCGTTGGACACAAAATCCGACCAGCGATAGCCCAGGATTCTCCGAAGAGACCTGGTACCAAAGGAATTAAGTCTCCGTCTCAGATCCTTGGTCAGAGTCCAAGTCTCGCACCCATAGAGCAAGACTGGAAGTACCAGGGACCTGAAGACTCGGACTTTCGTCCTCCCGCACAGGTACCGGCAGCGCCACACCCCATGATCCAGTGAATCCATGACTCCCCAGGCCCGACCCAGACGTCTATTGACCTCTGACTCGCAGCCAGCAGAGAAATGAATATCACTGCCAAGGTAAGTGAATCTCTCCGTGACCTCAACTTCCTCACCACAAACCGGTACAGACAGGACAGCAGCATCCAAGATGTCATTGAAAGCCTGGATCTTAGTTTTGACCCAGGAAACCCATAATCCCAACGGCTCCGACTCCTCATTCAGCACCTCGAGGGCCCCCAAGAGGATGTCTAAAGTCTCCGCAAAGATGACTGCATCATCTGCAAAGTCAAGGTCCAAGATCTTGACATTGCCAAATGACGCACCGCAACTTGATCTCTCCGACATCCTCCCTAGAATCCAGTCCATACAAGTGCTGAAAAGTGTGGGGGCAAGTACACATCCCTGACGAACTCCAGTAACAACTGGAAATAAGTCAGAGATGGTACCACCACACTTCACAGCACTCTCAGTACCAGAGTAGAGTTCAGACATCAGATCGATCAGTTTTGGTGGAACCCCACGAAGACCAAGAATCCTCCAGAGGATATCCCGATTCACTGAATCGAACGCTTTACAGAGATCAACATAGGCTGCAAGCAGCCCCTGCCGAAACTCTCGTCTGCGTTCGGTGAGGACACGAAGTGCAAGGATACGGTCAATCGTTGACCTCTTTGGTGTAAAGCCTGACTGCTCTGGACGCTGGTGCTCAAGCAGATGGTGGCGAACCCTATCGAGAATTATCCGAGCAAAGACCTTGCCCGGCACTGAGAGCAGCGTCACCCCTCGGTAGTTGTTGCAGTCTTGGCGATCACCCTTCCCTTTCCAGAGAGGGACAACAAGGCCCCTCTTCCAGTCAGTTGGGATGATGCCTGTGTTCCAGGCAGAGCACAAAACTGCATGCAACGACACGAGTGCAGCATTTCCACCAGCCTTGAGAAGTTCGGCATGGATGCCACAGATCCCTGGAGCTTTGCCCCGTTTCAACTGGTTCACCGCAGCCCGTGTTTCCACAAGCGTAGGTGGACCACAGTTGATTCGAGGGTCAGCAACAGGGATTGTAACACCCTTGACGTCCAACTCGACAGTTGGGGGATCAGCCTGGAACAACCGCTCAAAGTAACCGGCCCAGCGGGCCTTCACTTCAGACTCCTCTGTCAAGAGCCTACCACTCTCTGCTCGAACTGTAGTGCTCCGAGGGATGGGCTTGGATGAACGTAATGCGCGAATTCCCCTGTAAGCGGGACGAGAATCACCTGTCCACAGGTGATGCTCTACCCCCTCACAGATTCCTCGCACATAGGCCTCCTTGTCCACCCTCAGTGCACGTACAGTTTTACGCCTCAGCTCCCTGAACAGCTCAGCTCTGCCATTCAGCCTGGCCCTGCGACTCTGGTCAGTGGTATCCAGTGTCCCTTGAGAGACAAAACTCTTCTTTGCCCTGCGGTGAGCTCCAAGGCATCCACCGGCAACATCAAGGACGGTGGTCTTGAAGGCGCTCCACAACTCTTCAGGACCCCCCAAAGCACCCAGACCCCCCAAGTGTCCACTCAGTCTGTTCGCAAACTCTTCAGCTACTCTCTCATCCCTGAGCTTGGCAACATCCAGCCTCGGCTGGGATGGTACCATTCTCCAGGATTTAAGGTGCAGCTTTAGAGTTGCTACAACAATCCTGTGGTCAGTATTGAGGAACTGAGCACTCCGGTAGTCCCTGCAGTTCTGGATCATCCTCCAACGACCGTCAATGAGGACATGGTCAGTCACCTTTGCCACACCGCCAGCGTTGGAATACCAAGTCCAGCGATGAGCTTGTGGGCGCTGAAACCATGAACCAGCCACCCTAAGTCCATGACTTCTTGCAAAGTCAAGGAACTTAGTGCTATTCTGGTTCATAGTTCCTGACCCATGGGGACCAACACACACCTCATAACCGTCCCTATCAGTTCCAGTCGATGCATTGAAATCCCCCAAGACTAGAAGTGTATCTCGTCTGGGGCACTGATCAACCACAGACTCGAGTGTGGCGTAGAATGCATCCTTCACGGTGAGATCACTCGCCTCAGTCGGAGCATAAACAGAGACCAGGGAAATGACACCTAAGGAGTGACGAATCCTTAATCTCATAATACGCTTGTTGACCGGTGTTACCTCAATTATCATTGGGGTCAGCTTATTGGACACAGCTACAGCAACTCCTTGGGTATGGTAACCATCAGAGCGACCAGACCAATAGTAGGTGTAACCACCCACCATTATCTCGCCGCAATCCGGTCTCCGAACCTCAGAGAGAGCTGCAATCCCGATGTCCAAACGCTTGAGCTCAGATGATAACAGAGACAGGTGATCATCCTCTCTTAGGGATAGGACATTCCAGGCACCCACCCGAAGGGACCGCCTCAGGTTAACCCAAGGAGACCGCCGTCTGGTGGACGACACCTCAGCACCACTCCGACACACTCTCCCGCAATCTGACCCAGGGATGTTACCCCGTGGTTTCCCTCCTATCAAAGATTGGGGGTCCCGAAGGCTTTGCCCCAATCCCGTCATCCGGTGAGCTGCCCTGCGAAGGGAAGCTGCACAGGAGGTACTCCCACGGAGTGGGTTTTCAGATTTTTTTGCGTTTTTGCGTTTTGCGGAATGAAGGGTTTTACGGTGGCCGGAGTGAAAATCCTGCCACCAACCTCCTAATAAGAAGTGACCCAACTGCAGGAGGACGTCCGCAGACACAGTTGGGCACTAGATATGGATGGCCGTTGGCTCACAAGGAGCTCCTTCGCCCTTTGACAGGTTTTGTTTTTAATCCTGCTGGGTGTCCATATCCAAACACCCTCCATACGGGAGTGGCTGAATAAAAATAAAATAAATGTCCTCAAGTGTCCCAGTCAATGTCCTGACTTGAACCCAATTGAAAATTTTTGGTGAGACTTGAAGATCGAAGTCCATCAATGATCCCCATCACACTTGGCAGAACGAGAGCAATTTTCACGTGAACAATGGGCAAAGATTTCACCATGTCACTGTACAAAGCTGGTGGAGATCTACCCACAAAGACTCATGGCAGTCAACAATGCAAAATGTGCTTCCAACCAAGTACTAACCTAAAGGGCTGAATAACTTTACAACCAGTGAATTTTGATATGTACATGGTTTTTGTAGGTATTCCTGACACGTAACCTCCAACAACAAACAGTGTTTAGTTTGATCTCTTCAATTGTGAATAAAAAAGTTCATGTGGAGAAATTGTTTCGACGTAATTCACAATTCATCCAAATGTGGCATTATGGGTAGGGGTGAATACTTTTGCAGGCCACTGTGACTGTGGAGAGTTTACACCAAGAGCAGAGGGAGTAAACAGCAAGACCGTTAAACAATTTAGAGCAAGTCCTGCAACAATTGGACCATGGGACACAAGGAGACCATTCAGTACAGTTTCGTGTAACAGTCGATGGCACGGATTAAACCGCTTCGAAAGGTGACAGATGAGCAGCAGGACCTACAAGTCTAATAAGAGAAGTCTATGCAATTGGAGTGGAAACATTACAAATTGTTCACTTTTGATGGTACATCTTTTATACAAAGTCAAGGCTCATGGAAGAGTTACATCTGCTTGAAGGATGTTATTACATGAAGAAGAACACTGTGGTAAGGTCAGTTGACTTGATCAACTTCATGTGAACACCTTTTACAGAAACACTGATTTGTTGACCAATTTGGTGAAAACCTCATGAGACGTACCTAACTTGAAAGCAGACATTGTTTTGATATTCCAAGGTTCTGTTATAAAATTACCGTTTGGCCAATCACACTAAATGTGCCGTACAATAAAAAGCCTTGGAAAGAGTTTTCAATATGGCTTAGGAAGACAACGTATTCATCTTTGTGACCGTTTTTCTGTCCAGCAATATCCGTGTCCATGCTCACGTACCGGACTCCTGCAGACCGGACAGCGGACGGGTTCTAACCACGATCCAGTCCGCCAGTAAGTCACCAGACATGTACCTGCGAATAAGCACAGCTATGTACTGACACCTCCACCTGTGATCATCCTCACCTTTGTTTTCTCATTTAAGCCTTCCCTTTATTTTCATACTCAAACCTTCACCCACACCACACACAATCAAACCTTCCACTGCGCACGCACAAGCGTGCACACACACCTTCTCCTGCACCGCCCCCCCCCACCCCACCAAAGCTTCACCTTGCCCATGCAATGCCTCCCCATCCCCCATCTTGTACCCTCGCAATGCCTCCTCCCCATCTACAACTATGTGAACCTCAAACATACTAAATGTGTTCTCGTCCATCAGGCATTACATGGCGGATCAAACATAGAGGGCCTCCAGTCCAACCTGACAGATCTCTCAATCCAGGCCGCTGCAAAAAAAAAAAAAACAGATATCATCTGTTTAACAGAATCCTTCCAAACTCCTTCGTGTCTCTCCCTGGTTATTGTCTCCTCCGATTTGAAAGGCCTGAACCACACCGCGGCAGCTGAGATGCACTTTACATCAATAACTCAATTTCTCACCACCATTGTACTGATCTTACAACTCCCAAACCCCAAGAGTACCTCTGGCGCTGAGACTTCCCCTTTGCTCCCACATATCTTGTGGGAGTGTTAAAACGTCCTCCTAACAGTGACGACTCCATCTACATCTCTCTCTCACAAACAACATGGACAATCTTTTAACCACTCATCCCAACTCTCTCTTCCTCATATGCAGTGATTTCAATTGTCACCATGCTAATTGGTTGGGTGTTGGTACCTCTTTCACCAGCCATTGCACTTCAGCAAAGGACTTCTGTGACTCCATGGGACTGACTCAATCTGTGAACTTTCTAACCCGGATTTCTCCCAATGGCAAATCCTCCCTTCTGGACTTGATGATGACTAATTTTCCCACAAATGTCTCCTGTTCTTCCTTTGCTCCAATGTGTTCACCTGATCATGTGCTTGTGAAAGCCAACATCTCTCCGGCTATTCTCAGAGAGCTGCCTCATTGTCGGCAACTCTGGCACTTCACTCAAGCAGATTGACAGGGACTGGAAATACCCATCTCTCTTGATGACTGACCTCCCATATCGACTGCCCCTTATGTTAACTCAGCCTGGGAATTCTTCCACTGAAACCTTTTTTTTCCCGTCTGTCTCTGTCACACACACACACACACACACACACACACACACACACACACACACACACACACACACACACACACACACACACACACACACACACACACACACACACACACACACACACACACACACACACACACACACACACACACACACACACACACACACACACATCCCATCTTCAATTATCTTAACCTTAATCCAACCCATGGGACACTGATTCCTGTGGTGAAGCGGTTGCTCTGAAACAACTTGCCTTCTCTTCCTGGAAGGCTAACCGAACGAAGGCAATCTCAGTACATTCCACAAAGACCGCAACAAGTGTGTGTCCACTCTCAGGCGAGCCAGGAAGCAACATCTGTCCTATCTCAAAAATGAACTTTCAGACTGGTCTTCCTCCTCA
>NC_140971.1:1248715-1263715 GCF_056783735.1 Eptatretus burgeri
CTGTACTCTAACTGCATACAAAACTGGGGCCACAATATCACCAGCGTACCAATTTCCTCACAGCTGCAATGATCGGGATCTAAACCCACGCCCAACAATGCAAGTCGCCTCATCCTCTCCCTTTGTCCCAATACTTCTCTCTTGAAAATTTCTCCAAGCCTCTCCACCACAATTACCATTCAGAAATATCTCCCAAACCGACATCATGAGTCCCCTACCCCATGAACTGCGTTAACCACGTCACAGGTTCAGTAGGGGAAGAAATTTTTTTTTAAGGAAACGTAGATCTTGTTTTCAGCTTTTAATGCAATGAGAATTAAACGGACAATGTAGACTTCAATATGGACCCAAAGGACCTTCGGAGCATCTGTAAGCAGCAAAGCTGGATGAGTTCCCAGAATACAGGAAGTAGTACCATCTCGCCAAACTGATACAACAACTGAACAAAACATACAGGAATCATCGGTTCTCTCATTCTCCCATTCTCTCTCTCACACTCTCTCACCCGGTTCGTCCGAATCTCCTCTCTCAGCCTCTCAATCCCTTGCCTGTACCATGGGTGGATGGAAGGAGGCAGCCTCCGCCTAGGGTAGGGAATACACATTGCATAATCTGCACATAGATTGAAAAGCAAGTCTCAAAAAACATGAATTGTGATTTAAAAAAAAAAAAAAAAAAAAAAAAGAGTTAAATAAAATAGTTTTAAGATATTTATCGGTAACTAACGAGTTAACTTTGAAAACAAATGGAACTGGAATGGTGGAGAGGTAAGAGACTATTCTTTTTGATTTTGTGTTGCAATAACCCTCTGTGTGTAATGGCGTCCTTTCCTCCTCTACCTGTACTCTCACTGAAAACAAAACCGGGGCCACAATATCACGAGCGTACCAAGATGAACTCGGTAGAGTGCATACCTCCGCCAAGCTGAACAGTTTACGTTTTATATCCACTGATGCGCCGGATCTGCATCCGGACCTGAACCATATTGTCACACACCCAACCTATCCACCAAGTTTTGTCATAAACTGTCCACAACGTTTTGAAATATCATGAAATTTTGTCTGGCCAGCTCTTTGTTGCTCCTGGTAACCATGTAACAGTACTGCCAGTTCATGGTCGGTGGCCGGCGACTAAACCGGTTCCCCCCCCCCCCCACTGGGCTCGCCCAATGGGGAGGGTGGCTTGACACCCAGCAGGATTAAATATAATACCTGTCAAAGCAGAGTCACAGGCTGATCATGCATCTAGGAATTGAAGTCAGCCACTGATTCTTCTTGAAGGGGGCATATGAGCCAGGGATCAAAGCCAGCCACCGGTTCTACCTGGAGGGGGCGTATGAGCTGCACCTCAGTGATTCAACGGCTTTGGGCAGAAGAGTTGCTGGGTAGAGGCCACTTATGGTTGTGTCAGGAAGGGCATCTGGCGTAAAACTTTGCTCCAAAATATTTCCTATGGCAGTACGAGCAAATGTGGGCACCGTCCAGCCGGAAGGACGGCGTGGGTCACTCCACCAACCCTCGCAAAGTCGTGGTGAGAGAGGAGGCCGGACTATCGACCATGATGACGGCAAACAGCCTGATGCTGGTCATTGGGACGGTCAGCATGATAAGGTCAGTACTTCAGGTCCGGAGGACAGTTTTCGTGTAGCTACGTGGAACATCGGTAGTATGTCGGGGAAGTCAGGTGAAGTAGTGGAGGTGATGAGGGAGAGGAAATGGAAAGGAAAGAGGGAAAGGGGGTGGTGCTTGCTGGATGGCAGGCAGGAGTCTCGATACAAGTTCAACTGGCAGGGCAGACTGGATGGCACTGCTGGTGTCGGTGTGTTAGTCAGTGAGAAATGGACAGACCACGTGGTAAATGTGGACAGAGTAAGTGAGCAAGCACTGGTTGTTAAGTTAGTCGAGGAGAGCAAGCCAGTCAACATCCTGTCAGTGTATGCTCCTCAGGCTGGGAGGCCACAGGAGGAGAAAGACGCTTTTTGGGACAGCATGCACATCATTGTATCCAGAATCCCAGACAATGAGGTTGTGATCCTGGGTGGCGACTTGAACAGTCATGTTGGGAGGACAGTTGATGGCTATGGTGGTGTGCATGGAGGCATGGGATTCGGGAGGAGGAATCCAGAGAGGGAAGCAATCCTGGAGTTTGGGGATGCCATGGGGATGATGGTGGGAAACACGTTCTTCCAGAAACCAGACAGCCACCTTATCACGTATGAGTCAGGTGGCAGTAAAACGCAGATTGATTACATCATGGTGAGGAGCACAGATTGGGCTATGGTAAAGGAATGTGAAGGTAATTGCCAGGGAGGAGTGTGTTACACAGCACCGCCTTGTTGTCGCAGACCTATGCGTCAGGACCGCGAAACGGAGTCGGAGGAAGTTCAAGCCAAAGCTGAGGATTTGGGAGTTGAGCAAGGCGGACATGTGGAATAGGTTCGTTTTGGGTGTTGAAGCCAGAGGTGCCGAGGTACAGCAGGCAGAAAACACGGAGGAGATGTGGCTGGCGATGAAGAGGGTGTGGTTGGAGGTAGTGTCGGAAGGTATGGAGAAGGCATGGTTTGTGATCTGGAAGGAGACCGGGTATGAGGGAGATCACGAGCTCTACAGATCGGTGAAGCGGGCATCGCGCCACATAGTCTGGGAGGCGCAAGAAACAGAGGAGGGAGTTGATTGAGGAGCTGGTGAGAGGGAGGAGAGAGCAGACCTCCTTTAAGATAGCGAGATCTTGTGTTGATGTCACAGGTCCAACCTGTATGAAGGACGAGAGAGGCAACATTGTCGTCGAAGATACTGTGGTGAAAGAGGTCTGGAGGAGACACATGAAGCGACTCATGAACTTTGAGAATATCTGGGACGGAAATGTCGAGTGTGAGGTAAAAGAGGGCCCGAGGTGTTTGCTTTCGCCAAATGAGTTTGTGGAAGCCCTGAAACAGTGCAGCCAAGGGAAGGCAGCAGGACCTTCTGGTGTGGTGGTTGAGCTGATGGCCGCATCAGGAAGATTGGGTGTTGAGTGGATGACCGCGCCCTGGGCAACAGCATTCTTGATGAAGACTGCATTCGATTGGACTGGTCTCTGAGTGCATTGGTTCCGCTTTTCAAGGGAAAGGGAGATCCACTTGTTGTGGGTCATATCGGGCCTTCAAACTGTTGGAACATGCCGTGAAGGTATATGAGAGGGTGCTGGAGAAGAGGCTGAAGCAGCAGGTGGTGATCGACAACACGCAGTTTGGCTTCATGCCGGGAAGGGGAACAACAGACACCATTTTCAGTGTGCGTCAGCTCCAGGAGCATTTATCGAAGAGGAAAGAGCTATACTTCGCATTTGTGGACCTGGAGAAGGCTTTCGACCGGGAAACTAGGGAGGTGGTTAAGTGGTCTCTCAGGAAGGCGGGCATGGAGGAGTGGTTGATGCGGGCAGTGATGGCGCTGTTTGTGGACACCAGGACGTTTGTCCAGACGGCATCAGGCGATAGTGAAAGTTTCAAAGTTAAGGTGGGAGTTCACCAGGGTTCAGTGTTGAGTCCACTTCTCTTCATCATTGTTATGGATGTTTTGTCCAGGGAAGCCAAGGAAGGTCTGCCTTGGGAGGTGCTCTCCGCAGACAAGTTGGCACTGATGGCGGAGAAAGAGCAGGGGTTAATGGTGAAGTTGAGGGCGTGGTGTACAGCCATGGAGAGAAAGGGTCTGAAGATGAACATGGAAAATCCAAGGTGATGGTGTCTGCGATTGATGCGGGCGAGATAGAAGAAACCGGGGAATACCCGCGTGGTGTCTGTTGCAAGGGCGTGGGTGCAAATTCCACAGTGCACCACATGTGTGAAATGGGTCCATCGAAGATGCAATGGGAGCCTGCAGGCGGTGAGAGCAGTGTTTGTGTGCAAGAGGTGTCAGGGTGTTTTACCACAAAGAAGCACCATCGGCGAAGGGGAACATTTCATGTTGGATGGTGAGAAATACGAAGTTGTGAGCAGGTTCTGTTATCTGGGTGACATGAGAGACGCTGGGGGAGGAGCGGATGCCGCGGTGACAGCAAGGATCCGGAGTGGTTAGAAAAGGTTTCGTGAGTTGGCCCCTTTTCTAACCTCGAGAGTACCTTTTACGCAGCATGCATACGGAAATGTATGATTGACGGCAGTGACACCTGGCCAATAAAGTCTGAAAGTGCGCAACAGTTGGAGCGGACAAAGAAGAGGTTGATGCGATGGATGTGCGGGACATCCCTGCATGAGAAAAGGAGGAGTGAAGGCCTCCTCCAGCTGATGGGTCTGAAGAAAATAACGGACGAGATCAGGCAGGGCAGACTGCAATGGTATGGACACGTGGAAAGAAGAGAGGAGGACCACTGGCTGACGGAGGCATGTAGATTGAAGGGAGAGGGTCCGAGACCATGAGGCAGGCCACTAAAGACTTGAGATGAGACGCTGGCAGAGGACCTCAGGCTGTCAGATCTCACCAACGTGGATGTTAGGAATCGGGTCAAGTGGAATAAGGCCATGAAGGGAAAACAACGTCCCATCCCACAGTGTGGGAACAATGGACGCGAAATGGAGACGACGACGACGACATCGTTTTTGGCACTTTCCCTCGATGGTGAAGAGTCACTTGTGATTTTAAAAAGATTCCAAGGTCCAGATCTGGATTGTCACCAAAATCTATTCAATTCACCCTTGCCACACACCCAAACTGTCCACCAAATTTCCACCTTGTAGAGTACCCAGACTCTGAGTGGGTGGAGGTTGCGAATTACTTGCTGAAAAAAAAGTATAGTCTGCATATTGATAGAAGACTCCACAGATGTTTCTGTGGTAGAGTCAGAAGGGGTCGAATGGGTGTGCAGGTCTAAAAGATCTAAGAGGTAATAAGGTCAAAAGGATCTCAGTGGACTAAAGGGTTCATCAGGGTCTATCATGGTCTTGAGGGGTCTAAAGGGATCTAAAGTGTCGAAATAGTCAAGGTCAAGGGACACCTACGATTGGTCTAGTCGCTCTGATGGTTACCATACCCAAGGAGTTGCTGTAGCTGTATCCAATAAGCTGACTCCAAAGACAATTGGGGTAACACGGTCAACGAGCGTATTAGGAGACGAAGGATATTGTCACCCCTTGGGTGTCATTTCCCTCGTCTCCATATGCTCCGAATGAGGCGAGTGATCTTACCGTGAAGGACACATTCTCGAGGCTGTGGTTGATGAGTGCCCCAAGCGAGATACACTTCTAGTCTTGGGGGATTTCAATGCATCGACTGGAACTGATAAGGATGGTTATGAGACGTGTGTTGGTCCCCATGGGTCAGGAACTGTGAACCACAATAGCACGAAGTTCCTTGACTTTGCAAGAAGTCATGGACTTAGGATGGCTGGTTCATGGTTTCAGTGCCCACAAGCTCATTGCTGGAGTTGGTATTCCAATGCTGGTGGTGTGGCAAAGGAGATCGACCATGTGCTCGTTGTTGGTCGCTGGAGGATGACTGACCTCAATAACGCCCACAGGCTTGTTGTAGCAACTCTAAAATTGCAGCTTAAATCCAGGAGAATGGTACCATTTCAACTGAGACTGGATAATGACAAGCTCAAGAATGAGAGGTTAGCTGAAGAGTTTGCGAACAGGCTGAGTGGGGATTTGGGGGGTTCTGGGTGCTTTAGGGAATCCCGAAGAGATGCCTTCATATTGTTCATTACCGCAAGCAATGTCTCTTGATCAATAGAGCGGATGGTTCCAGTGATGTTTGCCTTCAATTCATCGATCGAGGTTGGATGTTCCTTATAAACTTTGCCCTTCAGAAATCCGCATAGGAAGAAATCTGGTGGAGTTAAATCTGCCAAATCAAAGTGTGCCTCATCTGTCATGATGACCTTGTTTGTGAAATTGACATACTCAATAATTTTTAACAAAATAAAAAAAAAAAATTAAATGCTCATTGCATTTAAAATGCTCCGTCATTAAACACTTTCAAGTATTATCTGTAAAACAAAGAAAACAATAATTCGTTATGCCAAGACTGCTTCCGGCAAGAAAGATTGCAAATGTGTCAGATATAAATGCCCCACCCTATATATGTAGTGGTAACAAGAAACTAAAAGACAGACAGACGCCAATACAATATGGACAAGACAATTCAGCAGCTCACCAGATATCCCGAGCTAATCCCAAAGAGAGGGGGGGGGGGGAGATGCCAAATAACAAAGGAATATTTGCCAAGATATTAAGAAAATAATGTGTAAAGGAGAAAGTTGGGGTTGGGGAGAGGAAAAATAATTCAGGCCTGTTGGAGTTGACGTTCCAGCGGCCTCACTCCAGCCACAGGCCACATGGATGATGCCTCACCAGCAGCCTTCCCTCTCTCTGGGTGTGTTCTCAAACTTCACCAATGGACGAACCGGAGCAATTCCTGCAACACCTTGAAGCCACACATTGCTTCAGGTTGGCTTAAGTGACAATCAGGACGAGGAAACGCTTCTGCTCCCTCCCTGATCAACGTGCGCCAGCGAGGCTCTCCTCTGCCTCAGTGTCTTCAACACTGACCGTGCCTCCAACAGGTGGCCCTCAGAGAGATCACTCAAATCCTCAAAGAGGTCTTACAGGCCAAGTTCGTCATCAAAAGCCTGGGTTCGTTCCCGCCTTTTCCTCTCGCCCTCTTGCCGACCATTCCGCCCGTTGTGCCCGCTCATGCTTTCTTTCTTCATCACCATTTATTTTCTTTCTTTTTTTTCTTTTTCTTTTTCTTTTTACTTTCCCCACCGAATAAAATCCAGTTTTTTCGCACGAGACCGCGTAAGGCCTCCAAGGGGGAAGGAAGGTCCCGCAGCGGAAGGATCAAAACAAAACAAGAAAAAAATAAGGAAGAAAGAAACCCATCTTGAGAACCGGTGACCATGGCAAAAACCACTGCAATACACCCCGTGAACATAACAGTATGTACAACCGATGGATCGCTTAACCCTTCTATTCGCTTCGTGAGCGCAGGGGGAAAACGTGCAGGGGCACACAATGACCTGCACTTAAAAATGTTCAAAATAATTCCTGTGGATTAACAGTAGAGAGAACAACATCAGTGATCATACTGAAGCTCGATGTACATAGCCATCTGCGTGACATTATCAACGTGCATGGGGGAGTACCTTACACAATTGATACTTTCGCTGTTGTACGTACACACACACACACACACACACACACACACACACACACTGAGGTGTTCAGCAAATGTGCTCGAGTAAGAAATTCAATTTCTGTTCCACAAATACCTGCACTGTCCATTCGAGAAGCTCCTATGTGGGCTTCAACACTGGACATACCAGCGGAAAGTACGGATGGCTCGATATCAGACATGTGTGCGACCATTGCAGAACGCACAGCTCCGTGTTGTTGTTGAGAGCCATTGATGATTTGTGTGAATGAACGATATAAATAGTTACCTCTGATTAATTGATCATTGAACACTTCACTCGATGCAGTTTGCCAAAACAAAGATGAAAGGAACACTAAATGTCAGTTCAAGTATTTATTAAATTCAGAGTTAGCGTTAAATCTGCCGAGAAACCACGACTCGAGAAGGTTCTTGATCACGTGATTCGCTTTGACATTGATACTGTGACTGGAGGAGGGCTCGTGATCACGTGTGTCCCGTGTGAAGCATTGGTACCTCACTATTATTTAATTTTCATAAATATAACACAGAAAAACAAGGAATTTCCCGAGGCATGATATTTCTACTGATATTATTTGATGTTCATATGTACCACATCGAGGCAAATGTGGAGTGGCCCCTACCCCATCAGGTTTATTGACAGTCGTACAGTCCCGCTCACCGCTCAGATCCTGCCTATTCTTTTACAAAGAAATATCGTTTTCCAGACGTTTCGTGGAATGCTTTCAAGCTATTACCTCGGAAGGATGACGGCCTGAATCCACCCCAACTGTTGTTAATTCAGCTTCCAACGAGACTCGAACTCAGGACCCTAAGATCCGAAACCAGCCACCCAAGCCGCGAAGTCAACACCAGGCTTAAAATCAAAATACCAAAGGATGATGCACGAGGTAAAACTCTGTCGTATGGTACCAGAATCATTGCCATTGATGGAGGCAGCTCGGAAATATGCCGTCTGAAAATTATTATTAATATTATTATTATCATTATTAAGAACGAGAAGATGAATTCCCAGGTTTGACGGATCGAGTGTACTCTCTGATATGTAAGATATCAAATCAATTGGATGAAAATTGCCAGTTTGTGACATTGACCTTGCGACATATTCATCTCAAAAAACAATAGGCTTTCATAGTCACTACCTCCACCAGTTGGTCAAGTTTCATGAAGACCAGAGTAAAAAAGTGACCTGTAGGTGATTGATATACAGACAGACAGACGAGCAAATACA
Organism: Eptatretus burgeri; assembly: GCF_056783735.1. NCBI lineage: Eukaryota > Metazoa > Chordata > Myxini > Myxiniformes > Myxinidae > Eptatretus > Eptatretus burgeri. The sequence continues at coordinate 1,257,095 of NC_140971.1, forward strand.
CTTGGGAATTTTCAATTTCGCAAGGAACAAACAGACAGAGACAGGCAGGCAAACAAACAAACAGACAGACAGGTGAAAACGTCACGTCCATCCACCTTCAATGGTGGAGGTAATGATATCGAGTAAAATAAAAATAAACCAATGTCACCAGCCGGGTGACCTGTATCTTGCCAAAAGGTGACCACGTGTGACTTCTTTAAGGTCACACTGAGGTGAACAGAGCTGCTATCCACCAGGAGCGACTCCTTGAGGAATATCTGCCTACGAGAGATTCCGATGAGAATCATTCTAGAGTAACCATGAAAAATATGCTTTTGCCTCATAACGTCACCAAATGACATCATAATGTCCCAAGCTTGACATATCTAGAAAGCACTCATCGAGGTGTTCAATTTGAGGTACTACACGATATGGTTCCTAAAACTTGAAAATTTGACCTTGGGGTCAAATATGTTTGACCTAAGGCGCTAACCATGAAGGTCAAGGCCAATCGCCACCAACAATTAATCAGCTGAGCGCCAGATCATGAACTATATTCGCATGAAGTTTGAAGACAATCCAATCAAAATTACTCAAATAATAAGGGTTTCATCGACTCCCCTGATTTGCGACAAAGTGACCTTGACCTTTGACCTTGACCTTCAAAATTGTATGTGCTGAAAGGGACCTCTATAGGCCTCTGATATGCGAAGTTACAAAAATTTCCAATGATAACTGTGCTCTGCAGAGTGATTTATACGTGATTACAGACCAAAAAAAACAAAAAACAAATGAAGGTCAAGGCCAATCGCCACCAAAAATTAATCAGCTGAGCGCCCGACCATGAACTATATTCCCATGAAATTTGAAGACGATCCGATCAAAATTACTCAAAAAATAAGGGTTTCGTCGACTCCCCTGATTTGTGACAGTGACCTTGACCTTTGACCTTGACCTTCAAAATTTTGTGCGCTGAAAGGGACCTCAATAGGCCTCTGATATGCGAAGTTACAAAAATTTCCAATGATAACTGTGCTCGGCAGAATTTTTTATACGTGATTACAGACAAACAAACAAAAAAAAAACATACAAGCTGACTAACATATCTTGCAAAAACTTCGTTTTGGCAAGGTAATAAAACATCACTCATTATCAATGAACTCAAGCTTGCAAATCAGGAATGAATCCGTGAAAACGACGTTTGGTTAAAGATTGTACAAATAAAACAAACTCCAAGTGGAAGGTTTACAGAGATTGATGAAATCTCATTTAAAGGCACTGGACGATGAAAAACAAATAAAACAAAGTTAGAAACTGGGACGTGCAGTGCACACATTGTTCAACAGAAGTGACAAGGTGCTCAGAAAAGGACTCATTATGGCCTCAAACACCCAACATCGCAGCTGGAGAAAATGTAAATGGAGATATATATATATTGTTGTGGTTGACGAAATTCGCAAACCACCATTCAGGCCCCGTAGGTGAGATATCTCTGTAAGTATATGTGTAGTTAGGCCCAAACCCGTTGTTTAGTGGGAATAAATGTCATTCATTCGGGCTGCGACCCTTCTAGATAGCCGTTTTTCTTTTACTATCTTTATTTTGGACCAGCCGCCATTACTACCATTACTACCACCACCAACCACGTCTCAACAGCCATCACACAACAACTACCAACCGCAACGCCGCTTCACAACAACAACAACGCCAACAGCCACGACCTTTACCGTCACAACTCGCCCTCGCAACCATCGCATCACCGTCATTCCCGCGCCGCTTGTGGGCACCGATACTGGACTCGTCCAGGGCGCGCACCGAGCAGCGGGTGCAGAAACACCAGCCTTTCCGAAGAAATCGGATCAAAAACGACTCACGCCCACTTCTGTTCCATCCTATCAGCGAGCATGGGGCGATTTGGCCCCGCCTCCAGGTGCGTCGGAGTAATATCGCTATATGCAGATTCATGGATCAAAAAGCATTCACGCCCACTTTTCCTCTGTCCAATGGGGAGCCAGCCAGAGGTAAAGGGTCGAAGGTGAAGGAGCGAAGCCACGGGGGCTATAAAGGGCCGCGTTCACTCGCCAAAAAGGCAGTAGAGTTGGGTTGGGAAGAGCCAGTGAAGAGAAGAGTCGGAGAAAGCAGTTGGACGGAGCTGTGGAGAGTTGGAGAGGTGGCGGCAGCGAAGGCAGTCGAGAGGGCGCTCGTGTCAGAGTCGGGGAGCTGCGGAGAGGGGAGGCCGGTAACGCGACCGAGGTCGCGGTGGAGACGCTCGTCGCGGGACCCGAGCCAGCGAGATATCCTCCTTCCCCCGAGCATCAACAACCCCCTCCTGTTTCCCCCCGCGCTGAGATAGTGCGAGAAGGGGGCCCCGTTCCCACCCCATACCAGGCAGTGCCAGCGAGGCCCGCGGAGTCGGGGCGCCACCGCCATTTTGCGGCTCATCACCAGACGGGTAGGCTCGACGCGGTCTCGGCCCCAGGCCGTCTGCCCCCATCATCGTTGAGGGTGGTCCCTTTTTCTTTTGCTTTGAGTATATGTGTTGTCGGCGCCGTCTGTGAAGTAAAACTGTATAAGTGTTGCCGTGTGCTCGGTAGTCGGTGGTAGAACTGCATTGTGTTTTGCTTTTACATTTGCTTTTTGTGCATTATTGTGTGTTTCTTCTTCTTTTACATTTGCTTTTGGTGTATAATTGTATATGTGTGCTTTCCGTTTGCCGCGGAATAAATGTGCTTTAGGTTGAACTGTTTTCCCGTTTCGCTTCGTCTTTTCCTTTATTGAATCTCCATCTTACTTCACGTAAAGGGTTGGTAGTGGGCTAAATACGCCCAATAATTAATCGAACCGTCGAGGCCGACGATAACACCGCTCGGTTATCCCGATAGTACGGAACGGGTCGCTTAAAGTGGCCCGTGTCCGGAGTCGACCTGCGGCGAGGTGCGATCGCCCGGTCTACCCTCCGTGTGGGTACTTAGGTAGGTCGAATTTGGCGAGCAACCCTATCCCACGCGGGGGGCCGATTGGCACGATCGTGGTGAGGCCGAAAGGCCCACCCGTGACTAGTTCCCGGGGTTAGTCCGAGAGGGTCACGACGGGATTGTCCGTCCGGTGGGCGACGTGCCGCGATTTGAGTTACGTGGCCGTTCGCACGCCGGCGGGCGCGAATCCGCAACACTGGTGTCAGGTCGTGCGATATAAACTCATCCCCCTCCTCGCGACACTGGAGTCGGAGAACGGGACAACGGGCTCTCCTGTCTCCAGCTAAATTCACGGGAATCGGTCCAGGGGTGAGAGGAGCGACCCCCGATTCCCTCCAAATTACGAGCGAGTTAAATTAACCCTTTACGAGAAATAAGATGGCGTCTCAAGGTGAGCGGGAGCCGGGGGTATTAGAAATGGATGTAGAATGTGTAGAATCCATGGTCCAGGATGAAAACCCCGTGCAGGAAATGTTGGTTGTGCAGGAACACGAACTCCCCCAACTGAACCCAGAGCCCGAAATAGGTGCGGCGGCGGCCGCGGTGTATGACACCTCCCCTCCCCCTCTCCACCAAAACCCCCCGATCCTTGCCGAAACGGCTCACCCAAGCGCACCTGACATGGCCCAGCTATGCGCCATGCTGGCGGCAATGACAGCGAAGATGGATACAAACGCAAATGAAATTATAAACAAAATAAAAGGCATGAACGAAAAGATGGATGCGAATACACAGCAAATGAAGGAAGAAACGGAAAAGCTGCAGGGTGAGACGCAGAACATGGGCCGAAGCCTGCAGGCGGGCATGAAGGCAGTAACCGGGGAGCTCAAAATGGCGACGCCACGTGTGGGAGCGAACGAGCTGGGTGGGAGTGCAACGGCTGTCGGGCCCGCGGTGGAGGCGGGTAAGGAAAAAATAATTCAGGGGACGTGTTGGGCGAGGGTCGTGACGGAAAAAGTGACGGTAACCGAGAGGGACAAACTAAATGGGGTGACGGAGACGTGCACGAGGGAGATAACAAGGGAAGAGACGGAAATAATAGTTGAGACAAGGGAGGTAAAGGGTGAAGAGGTGACTGAGTTGGCAGAGACACGGGAGATGGGAACGATAGAGGGAAGACTACACGATGAAGACGGGGTAAGTGACGCACACACACACACGGAGGTAGTGGAGGATAATGGGGGTGAGCTCGCGGACTGGGTAGAGACCCGGTGCGAGCAGTTGGATGGCCTCCTCCAGGAACGAGGGGAGGGAGTATGCCCCCTTGAGGCGAGTCACGACCAGGTGGGTTCGGTCGTGCTTTGCGAAGTCGAGGGGAGGAGTGCTCTGGACAGGTGCACGGAGAGCTTGGGGGGTATAGAGGCCCCGGAGACCCTTGTGGGGACACGAATCCCCAGTGTGGTTGTCCCTGTGTGTGTGGTGCAAGGTGTGAATGCATCCCCGTGTGTGAGTGGTGTGGTAGCGATTGTGCCGGAGTACGTGCTTCCCAGCACGCCGTGTGTAAAAGGGGCACCGCAAGTGGAAGAGGCCGTGTGTGTGAGTGAAACGGCCAGAATGAGTGAGGCACCGCGGGCGAGTGCCCCCGCGTGTGTGAGTGGTATGGTTTGTGTGAGGGAAATGGCACGAGTGAGTGGAAGGCCGCGAGTGAGTGGAGCCACGTGTGCGAGGGAGATGGCATGCGTGAGTGAGCGGCCGAGTGTGAGAGAGACAGCGTGTGCAAGGTCGCTGTGTGTAAGGGAGATGTCGGTGGGCATGTGTGAACATGCAGCCGCGTCTCCCGGTGTGAGTTTAATGGTGAGGTGTGTTAGCGTCGTAACACGCGGGAGTGCGTGTGTCGAATGGCGACGACGGCGACATGTGAGGAAAGAAAGCCGAGTAGCGGCTGTAGTTGTTTCGGGGACCGTGCCGGGTTCACCCAGCAGTGAGCACGCGGTCCATGCTGTGCAACGCACGAGGCCCCCACGTGCCCACTTGCGAGAGTGAAGTCCCGGTCCGGAAACGCACGCGGTGGATTTGCCGATCCCGCGGACGGACAAAGTTTAGGCAGGATTATGGATTTGGACCGGACGGGTTCTCCACGCGATCGTGTGTGTTAAGCTCCAACGGGCAAGGCACATGTGTTCGCGTGGGGAACCGCTCGAGACGTGGGGCTTGTGTTTTTTTTTATGCGCACGGTGACGTCATGGCTGCACGTGGGGTTGGAATCCGGCAGGAGGGGTATCCCTGCTGGATGGTACCGTCCAAGGAGGGACGAGGTACACGTGCAGCTGCATGACGTCACGGGCAGGTGCAAAGTGCGCGAGCTGTGAGTTGCCGCGCTGGTGCTGCGCATGGAAAGAAAAAAGAAAAAAAAACCAAGCCTCACTTTCGGGTGCACAGGATTCCCGGGCAAGGGGTGGAAGACCCCCTTACCAGGGCACAGGATGGAAACTAGTTAGGGGGAAGGGTTAGCATAGCTAGACCGGCTCCATGGGGCAGGGGTAAGTCCTCATGGGGCCCGTGGAATGGATTAGTTAGAGGGATTTAGATGAGCTTTAGGTGGGGAAATAAAAGTTATTTTAGGGATTTGAGGACATGGACAGACTTGTGAATGTGTAGAGAGGACGTAGTTTAGCTACGTAGTGTTAAAAGGAACGTGCTGTAGTTTAAGGGACGACGTGGGAGCACGAGTTAGTTAGGGGATGTAGTTAGGAGGATAGCAGAGTTCAGCGGTGTGTGTGTTGAAGAGTTGGTGAGTTGTGAGGTGAGCACTTGTTGAGTGAGTGAGGCCAGCGGGTCTGTGTGAGTGGAGCGAATGGGGAATGCATGGTGCGATGAGTGATTGGGGGGAGGAGTGACTCCCGCCCAAGGGACCCCGGGGTCAGTGTAGAGTGAGTTAGGGGGTTAGTTAAATTGAAAAATGGAGGTCGTTTTGTTGTTGGTGTGAATGTAGGCTCGAAACCCATTTGAAGGGGTGCAGGAGCCCTGTTGACGGGCTGGGAGCGTGGTTGCGAAAGGTGAGTATCGCTGAGTGGGTACCCCGGGCACCAGGCGAGTCGGCCGTGGTAGGCCAAGGGCCCATGGGGGCCGGGATAGCGTAGTGGGCACGGGTGCGCCTGCTTGGTGCGGGGGCCCGGGGTGCCATTAGCCGCGTGGGCAGTGTTGTGGGCACGGGTGACCCTCGGAAAGGGGCCTGGGAAGCCAGCCTGCCACGTGTGCGTTTCAGGGGAGGTGCCATGGGGGGCACTCCTCGGTGTTTAGGGAGCTGGTAGGCTCGGAGGCAGTGTAGTGCCCGGGGTTGCCATAGCGGGAGAATCGGCAGAGGGTCATGCCTGCCAAAGGGAGCCACGTGTCCCAGCCATGAGACCGTGTGAGGGCACGGAGAGAAAATTGGGGGGCGAGGCCCGAAATTGTGAGGACACCAACACAGGCGACGGGAATCTGGGTTGTTAGAACCAATAGTTTAAGCGAGAGGCGCTTGTTGAAAGCCCCGGGGTAGTTTAACAGTTAAATGGATAGGGTAGATTAGGAGATGTACCCCTCTGCACCATCCATCCCCTCGCTGTCGTTGTGGGCTGCTGGACCCACTTTGGTTATAGATCGCTGAAATCTGGGGAGGCCATTCTGAGGCTTGGATTGGGCCTCGACACAGGACGCTAGCTCTCCCTTATTCCCCTCCGGGAAGGGA
>NC_140971.1:1268715-1283715 GCF_056783735.1 Eptatretus burgeri
ATGTATGTGTGTGTGCGTGCGCGTGTGCGTGTGCGTGTGCGTGTGTGTGTGTGTGTGCGTGTGCGTGTGTATGTGTGTGCGTGTGTATGTGTGTGCGTGTGCGTGTGTACATCAGCAACTTTTATTGACATTCGATGATGTCGAACCGCTCTTACCCGAAACAGTGCAGCATGAGAGCCGCAGCTGCGAGAGCGATGACAAATCCCAAAGCAAACTGTAAGACTTCGTCTCCGACACCCTCAAACCAGGAATCGCTCATGGAGATTGGGCCACGGAGCCGACACCAATAACAGGGCAATACAGGATGAAGAAGGAATTAAAATCGAGAGAAAAAAAGAGAGGGTCAATGTACAGTGCACAATCTCTGGTAACCCGGACGTTTCGATTCAACTCTTTTCCACACTGTACGTGGATTAATTCCCGCCCCTCAAGCTTTGCTTGACGTGTCGGCCTCTGACGTCACGCGTAGAGGAAAAGGGATATAAATAAATGGTCAGTGATCCGCAGACGGGAGCAGCTGGCCAAGATCCTGGAGAAGAAGAAGAATATTTGGGCAACAAGAAGGAAATACCACAAGGCCCACTTGACCCACGATTCACACCAATACCACACGGCCCACGATTCACACCAATACCACACGGCCCACTTGACCCACGATTTACACCAACACGAGACGGCACACTCGACCCACGATTCACACCAATACCACACGGCCCACTCGACCCACGATTCACACCAATACCACACGGCCCACTCGACCCACGATTCACACCAACACCACATGGCCCACTCGACCCACCAATACCACACGACCCACGATTCACACCAAAACCACACGGCCCACTCGACCCACGATTCACACCAATACCACACGGCCCACTCGACCCACGATTCACACCAACACCACATGGCCCACTCGACCCACCAATACCACTCGACCCACGATTCACACCAATACCACACTGCCCATGATTCACACCAATACCACACGGCCCACTCGACCCACGATTCACACCAATACCACACGGCCCACTCGACCCACGATTCACACCAACACCACATGGCCCACTCGACCAATACCACTCGACCCACGATTCACACCAATACCACACGGCCCACTCGACCGACGATTCACACCAATACCACACGGCCCACTCGACCCACGATTCACACCAACACCACACGGCCCACTCGACCCACCAATACCACTCGACCCACGATTCACACAAACACCACTCGGCCCACTCGACCCACGATTCACACCAACACCACTCGGCCCACTCGACCCACGATTCACACCAACACCACTCGGCCCACTCGACCCACGATTCACACCAACACCACACGGCCCACTCGACCCACGATTCACACCAACACCACTCGGCCCACTCGACCCACGATTCACACCAACACCACTCGGCCCACTGGACCCACGATTCACACCAACACCACTCGGCCCACTCGACCCACGATTCACACCAACACCACACGGCCCACTCGACCCACGATTCACACCAACACCACACGGCCCACTCGACCCACGATTCACACCAACACCACTCGGCCCACGATTCACACCAACACCACTCGGCCCACTCGACCCACGATTCACACCAACACCACTCGACCCACGATTCACACCAACACCACTCGGCCCACTCGATCCACGATTCACACCAACACCACACGGCCCACTCGACCCACGATTCACACCAACACCACTCGGCCCACTCGACCCACGATTCACACCAACACCACACGGCCCACTCGACCCACGATTCACACCAACACCACACGGCCCACGATTCACACCAACACCACACGGCCCACTCGACCCACGATTCACACCAACACCACATGGACCACGATTCACACCAACACCACTCGGCCCACTCGACCCACGATTCACACCAACACCACACTGCCCACTCGACCCTCGATTCACACCAAAACCACTCGGCCCACGATTCACACCAACACCACTCGACCCACGATTCACACCAACACAACTCGGTCCACTCGACCCACGATTCACACCAACACTGAATGGCAGAGCTGAGCTGTTCAGGGAGCTGAGGCGTAAAACTGTACGTGCGCTCAGGGTGGACAAGGAGGCCGATGTGTGAGGAATCTGTGAGGGGGTCGAGCATCACCTGTGGTCAAGTGATTCTGGGCCTATTACAGGGGAATTCGCGCATCGAGTTCCTCCAAACCTGTCCCTCGGTGTACTGCAGTCACAGCGGAGGGTGGAGAGAAGTCCAAACTGAAGGCCCGCTGGGCCGGTCACATTGAGTGGCTGCTGTACCAGGCTGATCCACCAGCTGTTGAGTTGAATGTCAGGGGTGTTATTATCCCAATTGCTGACCCTCCAATCAGCTTTGATACACCTTCGTTTGTGGAAACACAGGCTCCATTGAACCGCTTGAAATGGGGTTAAGCTCCAGGGATCTGTGGCATCCATGATGAACTTCTCAAGGCTGGTGGAATGCTGAACTTGTGTCGTTGCATGCAGTTGTGTGCTCTGCCTGGAACACAGGCATCATGCCAACTGACTGGAAGGGGGGCCTTGTTGTCCCTGTCGAGAAAGGGAAGGGTGAGTGCCAGGAGTGCAACAACAACCGAGGGGTGAAGCTGCTCTCAGTGCCGGGCAAGGTCTTTGCTCAGATAATTCTTGATAGGTTTTGCCACCATCTGCTTGACCACCAGAGTCCAGAGCAGTCAGGCTTTACACCAAAGAGGTCAACGATTGACCGTATTATTCTTGCTCTTCGGGTCCTAACCGAATGTTGACGAGAGTTTCGGCAGGGGCCACTTGCAGCCTTTGTAAATCTCTCCAAAGCGTTTGATTCAGTGAACCAGGATGACTTCTGGAGGATTCTCGGTCTTCGTGGGGTGTCACCAAAACTGATAAATCTGATGTCTGAACTATAATCTGGCATTCAGAGTGCTGTGAGATGTGGTGATACCATCTCTGACGTATTTCCAGTTGTTACTGGAGTTCGTCAGGGGTGTGTACTTGCCCCCACACTTTTCAGCACTTGTATAGATTGGATTCTGGGGAGGATGTCAGAGAGATCAAGCTGCGGTGCATCGTTTGGGAATGTCAAAATCTCTGACCTTGATTTCTCGGATAATGCAGTCATCTTTGCAGAGACTCTCGATATCCTTGTGAGGGCCCTCGAGGTGCTGAGTAAGGAGTCAGAGCCGCTGGGATTACGGGTTTCCTGGGTCAAAACTAAGATCACGGCTTTCAATGACATCTTGGATGCTGCTATCCTGTCTGTTCCTTTTTGTGGTGAGGATGTTGAGGTCAAAGAAAGATTCACTTACCTTGGCAGTGATATTCATGTCTCCACTGGCTCTGAGCCAGAGGTCAATAGACTTCTGGGTCGGGAGTAGTAGATTCACTGGATCATGGGGTGTAGTGCTGTCGGTACCTGTGCAGGACGAAAGTCCGAGTCTTCAGGTCCTTGGTGCTTCCAGTCTTGCTCTACGGATGTGAGACTTTGACTCTGACCAGGGATCTGAGGAGACTTCATTCCTTTGGGACCAGGTCTCTTCGGAGAATCCTTGGCTTTCGCATCGGACTTCGTGACCCACGACCGGTTGCTGAGACTCAAATAAGATTTGTTACCTGCATCGTCCATTAGCCTCAGCTGTGGGTGTATGGACATGTAGATAGTTTTACTGATGCTGATCCTGCTAACCAGATTCTCTCAGCGAGGGAGCCTCGTGAGTGGAGGCCAATGGGCCGACCACGTGCCTCGTAGTTGCAGCAGGTTGATCGGCATCTCAAGGAGATGGGGATGGGCCAGGCATCCGCCTGGGAATGGCCAGATGGAGGCCCCTGGAGTACCGGCAGAAAGTGGACACAGCGACGCGCTGCTCAGGCAAATGCTCTCGTACCTGACCTGACGAGATCCCCACATACACAACACTCCACACTCACCCATCAATGCCCAAACGACCGAAAACTCCGACCAAAATCCCCACACCCTGTGCTTCCTGCTTACCCCCCCCCCCACATCTATTACCACCCCCAGATACTTCTCCTGTGTGACACGTTCCAAAATTACCTTTTACATCATGTAATCTCTATTTCCATTGTTAATTCCCATCCCCAACACCTGACATTTCTTCATGTTAACCCTTTGAGGACCACAAGCATCCCACCTGAGCTCCTGACCACATACAAAGCTTTTGTCCGCAGCCTGATGGAGTTCTGTTCTCCCCTGTGGCGTGGTGCTCCTGCCTCCCACCTTTATTGGCTTCACGCTGCGGAAATCAAGGCATTTCGGATCATTGGCATCTCTCACGACAAGGCTGAGTTTTTTGGCCTCCCACTCTCTCACCGCAGGCTGGTCGGTGGTCTTTCTCTCTTCTACCGTCTCCTCTCCGGTCTCACCCCCACCTGCTGTGTCTGCGATTTGTCCCCCCCCCCCTCCATATTTCCACAGGGTGCTTAAGGTCCGCCAACAACCCCCTTCTGGTAAAACTACCCAAATCACGAATCACTGCTCACCTTCACTCTTCCATTCCTCTTTTTTCCCGCCTTTGGAATAAACTCCCTCACTCTATTCAATCCCATTCTGATGTTCACCACCACCTCTTATCCCCCCCCCCCATCCAAATACTCCATCTTTTCTACCCCCGTTAGTCCACCCCAAACCCACCTCCTTCAAATTCTCTGCTTTCCTTCCTGAAAGTCCCTGTAATATCCATCTTGTATTCCCCGTCCCATTCCTTTCCCTTCCACAGATCTCGTAATGTCTCTGTTCCCCACTGTTTTATCCTTCCCTCGACCGCCCCTCGTCTCATGCCCCATTGATGTGCGTTAGCTCTCATTCGAGCCTCAACAATGTATACAAAAAAGAAAACATCTTGACAGTAATTTTCAGATATACATCGGTCTCCTTTTATTATTAGTTTGGTTAACTTCCGTTTTTTAAATTTAAGTTCAAGAGTATGCACGATAAAATATACAAATTTTTCTCAACAAAAAAAGAAAAAAGAAAAACTGGAACTGTGATCAGCTTTCAGGCACGTCAGTAGTTACGGTGTTGTTGAGCCAGCTCAAGTTGTATTTATACTTTAGCTCGGTTTGTTTTATTGCCATGTGTCTGTCAATTGGAAGGTTAAAATTTTGTATCAATCGGTTAAGTGGTTTCAGAGAAGAAATTTTTTTGTTTTTCCTTCAATTCAATTTGGCTGCCAAATCATGTAACCGATTTCTTTATGAAAAAAAAAATTCTTACGGGTAGCTGATCATATTGTTACGGATCTGGAAACCATATGCATTCAAACATACAGATGTCCCAAAGGTCAGTTATTCCATTAAGTACATGTGAGACAGGTCTCTTCCTTTTGTCTAGTGGGAGAATCAAAGGTGTGTGTTGCGATGTTCTTTTAGGTCGGTTATTACATCCAACAAACAAACCGACAACACCACTGAACAAGCGCTTCACTCGCCTCACCGGCGACTCGCTGTCCGAGGCAGAATTTCTGTCAGTTCCTTCTCGCTTCCACAAACTTTGCAACTTCTTCTTGACGAGTATGGGCACGCGTGGAGTGGGGGCGTGTTTTTCCCGGCATAGCCGAAAACCACCCAGAAAGGGCGGACCCATGGGAGCCCCGTCTCATCAGGGCAGACAGTGACGTCTGTTCCACCGAGCCCCCGCCCCGTTTGGAGAGGTCCATAAAAGTTACGACGCCATCCTCAGCAGAGAGTTCTCGGGGGGTTCGGTCGTTGGTTCTGAGTAAGTCTCTTGGAGGAGGAACGAGAGTTCTTTTGGAGGAGCAAGTTGGTTGGTGTGCGCTTTACATTTTGCTGGCGTTCGTGGAGTTTTCCTGGGTCCCGTCCGTGACCCTGATCTCCGCCTTGGGACTCCGACAGCCCCGCTCGGTTTCCTCCACAGGCACGAGCTCCACACGTGTGAATGTGGGCCGAGCCGCACGACCAATAGCAGGTGCCTCACCGTGGAGCACTCCCTCCCTTCAACGTGCCGGTACCCACGTGAACTGCAACCCCCAGCTCGTCTCTCCCTCTCTGGCTGCGGGGATCTTTCAATAAATCGTCCGAGTGTGCGTCTGAGTGTGTGGTCCCGTGTTATAAGTAGAACTGTCAAGTGTTTTCCATCATTGTAAATTCTTGCTTGCATATCCACGATAAGTCTTGCTCTCTGTCTTTTTTATTTTTGAATAAAACAATTGTATAAATGTTCCCAGTTCATTTCCGTCCTTTCTTGCATTGGTCCAGCAGGTTCGGATCTGAGTTTAGCGGGTTTTTATCCCTGATAATCTGCTCATCCGAGCTGGCACGGCTTTGGCAGTTCTGCTCGACTGCACCCGAACCGGAGTTGGTAGTCGGTTGTTGAAACTCTACCGCAGTCGGTAGAGTGACCCGGTTCGAGCAAGACGTGCCAAGGGCGTGGTTCCCCGGTAGTCGAAATCGCGTAGTTAATTAGGTAAAATGGTTCGAGACAAAAAGACCTTACGCTACGCGGTTGAGATATTGACATCAACGGTCGGTTCAGCGACCCGCCGGCTTACGGAGTTATCCGAGAGCAACGGCCTACAATTCCGGGGAGATGACATAACTTTCCCCACCCAGTGGTCGTTTTCGCCACTGACCCCCGGCCTACAACAATATGTTAAAAGTATCATGTCGATCGGTTTCAGATTTTAAAAGTCTCTTTTTATCCAATCCGGCTGCCAAACCACACGACTGATGTCATAGTCTGATCCTGTGTCGGAGTGGCGACTCGTCCTGGATTGTACCCAATAGCCGAGGAGACTGCAAAAGCAGCACGAATGCTCTGCACAGAGGATGGTCCCAATGGATGGATGGATAGTTTTATAAAAGCTTTTCCCCATTGATGCAGAATCATATATTTAAAGTTTCGCAATTAATGTTTAAGTGTTTGAGATATTTGAAGGTTTTCTTTCAATCCAATATGGCAACCAAGCCACGTGACTGATGATGCAATAATTGTCAAAAGCATTTCTGCATGGGTCACCGATCACGTGTGTAAGGTTTCGTATCGATCGGTGAGGTGGTTTTGCAGAAGGTTTAAAAAAAGTTTTTCCTTAAATGCAATATGGCCACCAAACACCCCTCTCATCTGTTCAACTTCTCCAAATAAATTTTCCCTTCATCATTTGCTCCAGTGTCCCACAACCACTGTCTTCCTACAGTGACTTGACACGGTCATTTAACCTTCCTAAAATGTCTTTAACTCCTGCTCAGAACTCTGTCTACAATCCTTCCTGCAGAAAGAAGAAATCACATATTTAAGTTTCATCGCCCACAAAGATCGCCTCCCAGACCCCATTCCTACCTATTTCTATCACAACACCCTCACCACTGCCGCCGCTCGCAGCACCCTCACCACTGCCGCCGCTCGCAGCACCCTCACCACTGCCGCCACTCGCAGCACCCTCACCACTGCCGCCGCTCGCAGCACCCTCACCACTGCCTCCACTCGTTATGAATCTTTAAATTATTTTACAAACAATTCAGGTTAAGTTTATCACCATGGCAATGAGAACCAATAAATTAAGTGCAGGAGTTGGGCCTGAAGATCGACCGGTTGATTTTCACAGGAATATGTAATTTGTTCAGGGTGTGGTGACAACTCACCTCTTCATATCATGAGATCTTTAATGTCTTCTAGCTAATAGACGGGATATCCAGTTTAATGTCCATCCAAGGGACATCACACACATTGATACACCGTGCCTGTGAAACAGCTTAAACATGAATCAGGGATACGGTCCTCGTGTCCCTCCAGAATAAATCACTCGGATGAGTGGAAGCTCAGACTCGTCCCACCCACCTCAAATTACCCTCAATCTCAGGAGCATCCATCCACAAGAAAAGTTTTAATAGTGCACATTCCCATCACGATTGTAGTTTACTTTTGCCATGTTAATTCTGTGTCCATTGCTGTTTTTACCCCAGCAGTGCATTCAGGGTCGTTGATAAATTTCCTTTCATTCACCTCTTCTTCTAACCCCACCATCCCCCTTCCACTCCTCAGCCCCCAGCCCCCTCCTTCCCTCCCTCCATGAGTTGAAATTTCAAGGAGAATACAAGAAAACATTCACTTAAATATTTGTACTTCCCCACAATGCCCTTTCGGGGAAGGAAATTAACATCCATGTCATCAGCCAATCGAAATCCTCGTCTTTGGTTCTGAGATGTGCCGCGATAGGTTAAGCAGCAAAACATTGGTCTGTTGTACATCATAAGGCAGAGGAGCATCAGCTGTACATAAACAAGGTACAAAAATGGTTCCAGCTCAACGAATAGCAGAGTAATAAATGAATCTGCAATCACTCAAACTTTATTTATTTTTTATTCCAAATTTCCCAAAAACTTTCACTGGAAGGCCAGCACAAAACTCCAATGAGCCAAAAGGAAGGTTTGACGAGGGAAGGAGACAAGATTGATGCAGACATTGCAAAGGAATGAAAAGCAAAGCGAAACTGCTGTGGCAGAGGTGTCAGTACGGTCGCTCACGATGTTCATAGCGCAAATCACTTCTGAGGGTGGGATAAAGGGCGAGACAATACAAACAGGATGTAACAACTCTCGAACCACAAAGTCTCGTCGTCAAATGTTTATGTTTACCAGTGAGCCAAGTGTGATGCGGCTAATACTAAGCGGTATCACTCCGTCGAGAAGAAAAAATAATAAATGCGGTTTTCATGATAGTATTATTTCGATTGCTCCGACAAAGGGCTGATGTTGAAAATGTCAGCCATGCCACACTTCTCACAGCGGTAAACGCTCTTGTGGGCTTTAAGTTGATAAAATCCATTGTTTATTTGCACAAAAAACAAGGTAAAACCTCAAAACACACCTTCAAAGTGTACATCGGAAATTAAGGAAAAGCAAGACCCTCACCTTCCATCCATTTTTCCACCACCCCAACCACCTCTTCCTCCCCTGAAGCCTCCGCCTCCACCACCTCCCCTCCATCCTCCCATATCTGCTCCGCCTCCACCGCGACTGCCTCGATATCCACCGCCCCTCCCTCGACTAAATCCCCCATCTGAGAGAAAGGGACATGGTGAAGAAATGGAGCAGTTGAATAATGACCATATTGTGACTGGTTCAATAATATATGAATAGGTTAGCTTTATAAAGTGGAATGCACCTCCTCCTCACCCCCCTTCTCAGACAAAAACAAAACTCGAAGGGCACTCTTCGACGCCACCAGATTTGCCTCCGCTCACATGATTACATCACAATACATACTTGTACCACGTTAGATTTAAATCCCTGAATTAAGATTTAAAATATTAAATAATTCTGGCTGCCAGACCATGGGTCTGATCAGGTTGAAAGATTAAAAAAAAAACACCTTTTCCCCATGACGACAATCATAATTGTGAAGTTTTACATCGGTTGATGAACCGGTTCATGAGAAATAATATTTAAAAGATTTTCATACAATGCAATTATGGCTGCCAGACCATGTGACCTATCAATTATTCATGAACACCCGAGTATACCTAAGGCTTGGGGAAGTGTGTGAAGTTTCCCCTCGATCTGGAGGAGATTTTAAAAAAGATTTTAGGGTAAATCCAATATGGCTGCCAAACCATGTGATCGACGACGTGACAGGTGGAGAATTTTTGTTCCTCATGGATAGGCGAACATACCTGTAAAGTTTCGCCTCGATCTGTTCAGTCATTTCGGAGAACATTTTTGAAGGCTTTTTTGTGAAAACAAATATGGTGCTGAACCACGCGACCGATGGCGTCAAATTCCCCCCCCTCCCCCACGATACAATTTAGCCCGAGATGACCCTCAAAATTTTGCATACCAATTGGATAGTGTTCAAAGTATGCAATAATGATGTCATAACAAAGGCACTGATGACATCATCAAAAAAAAATCACACTCGTTTCCCACGGGGTGGGAAATGTGCTAAGTTTCAATTTTTTCCATGGAGCGGTTTCGGAGCTGGAGTTCCAATTTTTCCTCTTTTCCCAACACAACTGCTCCACCACATGATCTACGATGTCGTAATTATCATTAAAACATTTTACATGTGTACTCACACCTAAGGTGAAAATTATGCGTCAATCGGATAAGCGGTTACAGAGAAAATTAGCACGGACGGACAACCTGAAAACATAATTCCTCCAGTAACTTCATCAGTGGAGGCATTAAAAAATAAAAACAAGGTGTGAAACCTCTTGCAACCAATGGCAGTCTGGTCAAGTGTCAGCATTTAAATGGCAGGTCAAGTGACTTGCCAGTCTTGCACACGTACAGTGGGGAGAACAAGTATTTGATACACTGCCGATTTTGCAGGTTTTCCCACTTACAAAGCACGTAGAGGTCTGTAATTTTTATCATAGGTACACTTCAAATGTGAAAGACAGAATCTAAAACAAAAATCCTGAAAATAACATTGTACGATTTTTAAATAATTAATTTGCATTTAATTGCATGAAATAAGTATTTGATACATAAGAAAAACAGAACTTAATATTTGGTACAGAAACCTTTGTTTGCAATTACAGAGATCAGATGTTTCCTGGAGTTCTGAACCAGATTTGCACAGACTGCAGGAGGGATTTTGGCCCACTCCTCCATACAGATCTTCTCCAGATCCTTCAGGTTTCGGGGCTGTCGCTGGGCAACACAGACTTTCAGCTCCCTCCAAAGATTTTCTATTGGGTTCAGGTCTGGAGACTGGCGAGGCCACTCCAGGACCTTGAGATGCTTCTTACAGAGCCACTCCTCAGTTGCCCTGGCTGTGTTTTGGGTCATTGTCATGCTGGAAGACCCAGTCACGCCCCATCTTCAATGCTCTTGTTGAGGGAAGGAGGTTGTTGGCCAAGATCTCGCGATACATGGCCCCATCCATCCTCCCCTCAATACGGTGCAGTCATCCTGTCCCCTTTGCAGAAAAGCATCCCCAAAGAATGATGTTTCCACCTCCATGCTTCACGGTTGGGATGGTGTTCTTGGGGTTGTACTCATCCTTCTTCTTCCTCCAAACACGGCGAGTGGAGTTTAAACCAAAAAGCTCTATTTTGGTCTCATCAGACCACATGACCTTCTCCCATTCCTCCTCTGGATCATCCAGATGATCAATGAGACATTGGCAAACTTCAGACAGGCCTGGACATGCGCTGGCTTGAGCAGAGGGACCTTGCGTGCGCTGCAGGATTTTAATCCATGACGGCGTAGTGTGTTACTTATGGTTTTCTTTGATACTGTGGTCCTAGCTCTCTTCAGGTCATTGACCAGGTCCTGCCATGTAGTTCTGGGCTGATCCCTCACCTTTCTCATGATCACTGAGGCTCCAAGAGGTGAGATCTTGCATGGAGCCCCAGACCGAGGGAGATTGACTGTTCTTCAATCTTGAACTTCTTCCATTTTCTCATAATTGCGCCAACAGTTGTTGCTTTCTCACCAAGCTGCTTGCCTATTGTCCTGAAGCCCATCCCAGCCTTGTGCAAGTCTACAATTTTGTCCCTGATGTCCTTCGACAGCTCTCTGGTCTTGCCCATTGTGGAGAGGTTGGAGTCTGATTGATTGAGTGTAGACAGCTGTCTTTTATGCAGATAATGAGTTCAAACAGGTGCAATTAATACAGGTAATGGGTGGAGAATGGGAGGGCTTCTTCAAGACAAAACTAACAGGTCTGTGAGAGCCGGAATTCGTACTGGTTGGTTGGTGATGAAATACTTATTTCATGCAATAAAATGCAAATTAATTATTTAAAAATCATAAAATGTGATTTTCAGGTTTTTTGTTTTAGATTCTGTCTTTCACAGTTGAAGTGTACCTATGATAAAAATTACAGACTTCTACGTGCTTTGTAAGTGGGAAAACCTGCAAAATCGGCAGTGTATCACATACTTGTTCTCCCCACTGTATGTTACTTCAACCACTACAGTTCCTGCACCCTCAATTGAATATCCAGCGTCAAAATGGCGAAATGTCCAGGATTGAAACCCTGGAAAACAGCTTCTAAAACTGCCTGAGCAGGAAAACTGCTTTTGCAGAATTGATGCTCAGAGCAGGGAATATTCATGAATGAAGAAAGATTCAAACAGAGAGAGTGTGTGTGTGTGTGTGTGTGTGTGTGTGTGTGTGTGTGTGTGTGTGTGTGTGTGTGTGTGTGTGTGTGTGTGTGTGCGTGCGTGTGTGCGTGCGTGCACGCGCAGGGTGGCCTGAGAGTCACTTTACCCCTTCCCAGTGAAGCATTGTTCTTGAACTCTTTTAATATATAGGATTTATTGTACAGTACTTACACTAATTAATTTGGCATTGTATCTGTATGTGCTCCATCATTCTTCTGAGCGAGAAATTTATCAGGAGTAAAGTAACTTTCAGGCTACCCTGTATATATGCATATACATAAGAAAGAAAGGCCCACCCACATCTCTCACCTGTGAATAGAGGGAGGACCAATCAGCTTTCATCTCATCAAATAAACCCAGGTAGCTCAGATTATATACATAAATCAACTCCTCCCATGCTCCTCAAGCTGAAGAAACTGCATAAAGCAAACAAGAAATGCTAACGAGGTCAGCCCTTTGCTGTTTCAAACCCTTCCTCGAGTTCGTCCACAGCTATAAAGGTGAGAGATGTGGGTGGGTCTTCGTTTTTCATTTATATGTTTCCTGCTTATGACGTTAACACTTGGCACATGCTTGGAAGCCCCAGTGGTACATGTTTCTGTCCACGCTGTCACTGATAATTCACCAAAAAGTGATGAAACTGTCCGACAGCTGAGGGGGTGTGTTGCATTGGGCTTCTCATGTGTGTACTATTTTTGAACGTCTTTACAACTTAGAGAAACTCTGCGAAGGGTTTGAAACCCTTCGCAGAGTTTCGCAAACGAACGGCTTCCTTGGGTAGCTCTTTTATGGTTGCTTTATGCAGCTTCCAATGTGAGAATAGCGTGGGGAGAAGTGTGTGTATGTATATGTATATGTATATGTATATGTATATGTATATGTATATGTATATGTATATGTATATGTATATGTATATGTATATGTATATGTATATGTATATGTATATGTATATGTATATATATGTTACGGTTGTGGAAATTCGCATTACACCATAAAGAGTCCTCAGGTGAGATTTCTCGGTAAGTCCATGTGTAGTTTGCCCAAACCTGTTGTATAGAGGGAAATTATGCGATTCATCCGGGCTGCGACGCTTTGAGTTAGCCATTTTTTCTTTCTCTATTGTTACTTTCGACCATTAATCCGCCAACAACGCAAACAGCCACGACCTTTACCTTCACAACTCCATCCCGCAAACATCGCTTCACCGCCATTCCCAAACGACACCATAACCATCAAACCACCACCGAAAACCCTCCACCACCTTCGCCTTTCTCCTTCACAACCAACAACCGCACCACCTGTGAACACTGAACGTCGGGCTGTCGAAGGCCCGTTCGGCGATTGGTGACAAACATACCAAGCCGCAAGCGCGAATGGCGGCCTTTCCGAGGGGAAAATTCGGATCCAAAATGCTTCACGCCCACTTCCTCTCCGACCAATGGGCGAACGAGAGGCGGCTCGGCCCCGTCTCCAAGCGCGTGTATGTGAAGTCTGTTTATGCAGATATGCGGATCAAGGGAGGTTCACGCCCCTTTTTGCCCGACCAATGGCTGAAGAGGGTGGCGTGGCCCCGCCTCCAATCGTGTTATGATCCGCATATATGCATATCGACTCCTCCTGAGACCTATAAAGAGACGAGCGCAAGGCAACTCGCGAGGAGAGTGTGGAACTGGTGGAGCTAAGCGTGAGTTGGGAGAAGAGCGGGGCAGAGCTGAGTGGAACTGAGAAAGGGTGAGTCGAGCTTGGAGAGAAGTTGCGGAGGAGTTGCAGGGAAGATGGCGGATGGCGACGAGGTCGCGGTGTGGGGGTCCCTCAACTCGTCACGAGATCCAGGCCGACCAGCCATACCCCTCTCGCTGAGCATCAACGATTGCCCCGCCCCCCCCCCCCATTCGCGCTAAGATAGTGCCGAGGGGGGCCGTGGTTCCCCCCCCCACCCTAAACGTGGTGCCAACGGGACCGCTCGCGCGGAGCACGCCGGAGAGGATTCGCCGACCACGCCAGGGCATGGAGTCGGGGCGCAGCTGCGCGAACATTGCGGCTCGCCCGCCATCGCGTCACGAGGACGCGGGTAAGACCTCCCCGGTCTCATGGACCTGGCCGATCTTCCGGGATCCACGTTCATTTGGTCTACGGGCCGTCTGCCTCCTTGCCTGTGAGGGTGGCTTTCTTCCTTTGCTTTTTGCGTAAATGCTTGTGGTGGCGCCGTCTTTCAAGTAAAACTGTGTAAGTGTTGCCGTGTGTACGCGTATAGTCGGTTTGAACTCTGCATTTGCTTTTGTTGCATAATTGTATGGCTGTAAATACGTGTGTCTGTGTGTGTGTGTGTGTGTGTGTGTGTGTGTGTGTGTGTGTGTGTGTGTGTGTGTGTGTGTGTGTGTGTGTGTGTGTGTGTGTGTGTGTGTGTGTGTGTGTGTGTGTGTGTGTGTGTGTGTGTGTGTGTGTGTGAATAAAATGCTTGCTTGTTGAACTGTTCCTGCTCTGCTTCGTCTCCTTCCTTTTTATTGACTCTCCATCCTGCATCGCGTAAGAGATTCGTAGTGGGCTTAAAACGCCCGGTAATTAATTGGAACCGTCAAGGCCGACGATAACTCCGCTCGGTTATCCCTGTAATACGGAACGAACCGCTTCAGCGGTTCGTGTCCGGAGTCGGCCTGTGGCGTGGTACGATCGCCCGGTCGACCACTCGCGCAGGTACTAAGGTCGGTCGAATTTGGCGAGCAACCCTATCCTGCGCGGGTGGGCAATTGGCACGATCGTGGTGAGGTTAAACCTCCACCCGTGACTGGCTCCGGGCGATAGTTCCCGGAGAGTCACGACTGAATTGTCCGTCCGGTGGGCGACGTGCCGCGATTCGGGTTCCGTGGCCGATCGCACGCCGGCGGGCGC
>NC_140971.1:1296215-1401215 GCF_056783735.1 Eptatretus burgeri
CTCTTCAGGAGAGGACATTCCATGCACCTGCCTGAAGGGACCGCCTCAGGTGAACCCAAGGAGACGCCGTCTGCTGGACAACAACTCAGCACCACTCCGTCACACACTACCGCAATCTACCCCATGGTTTTCCTCCTATCAAAGAGTGAGGGTCCCGAAGGCATTGTCCCAATCCCATCATCCGGTGAGCTACCTTGCAGAGAGCAGCTGCACAGGAGGTACTCCCACGGAGTGGGTTTTCAATTTTCTTTGCATTTTTCTTGTATTTTGTGGAGTAAAGAGTTTTACGGTGGCCGGATTGCAAATCCTGCCACCAACCTCCTAAAAAACAAAAGAAACTCAACTGCAGGAGGACATCCGCAGACAGTTTGGCACTAGATATGGATAGGATGGCCGTTACCTCAGAAGGAGCTCCTCCACCCTTTGACAGGTTTTGTTTTTAATCGTACTGGGTGTCCATATCCAAACATCCTCCTCACCAAGAAACTTGGTAGGGGAAACGGATTAGTTGCTGACAACCCAACCATTAAACAGGTTAGTACAGGTTTACATAGTACCTGCAGCAAGTCACAGATCGAAACCCACCTGACCTGACAACCCCCCCCCCCCCAACCTCCACATTCTTAAAACATTCCCCATCATTTATCTGTCCTTACAGGAAATTTTTGTTTAACAGCTAATTGGGGTGGCCCACGAGCGCCATCATTGTATGGGCTGGTAAACAAGCCCATAAATCAACATCTGTCCGTTGTGTGGAATTTTCCTCACTTGCCAACAAATGGGCACGCACTCTAAATCACAATTTGTCGGACTACCTTGACCAATGGGCACACACCATGGACAGTAAGATTGGCCCTTCAGGACGCAATAACAGCGTGCACACTGCTTTTTGTGCATGTCTTTATGACTTCCTGTGGTGCCAAACCAACTGTGGTTATTTCGTGGTTCGTGGTGCTTCTTCTGTCCCGTAGCCCAAGTTAGTTGGTGGCTCACTGCTGTTCGTGGTTGGAGAGTGCCTGGTGGTTCAGGTTCGTGTCGCAAGCCATCATCCATTCGGACCATTCCCAGCTGGCACCCTGGGAATGTCATCGCTCCCGGCACGCAAGGCATGGCAAGAAGCCCTGAACCCGAACGAGGACTCACACCATGGGCATGAATATTGCCGCATGGAACAGGTTTCCCTTTTGTCTTGCAGATCCCATACCGAGTCCTATGTTCCCACAAATTAATAAATAAGGTAATTTTGTTGAGGTCATTGTAGTTCCAGGGTTGATATAATTTGTTATTTACCTCTACCACTGAGGGTGGACAGAGGCTGTGTATGTTTGTCTTTCTGTCTATGAATATTATATTTCAAAATGTTGTGGACCGATTCGTATGGGTGTGGTTGGGTGTGTGACCAGAACGAATTGATGAGATTTTGGTGAAGACCTGGATCCGAGAATTTTAAAAGCGATTCTTCACCATTGAGATATGGGTCCAAAAACAAAATATCACAGTATTTCAAAATGTTGTGGTCGGATGACAAAACTTACTGCTCGAGTTAGGCAGGCGACAATAACAAACCGATTAGATTTTGGTGAAATGACGGATGCAGATCCGGCCTCACAATGGGATACAAAACGTAAACAAGTCAGCCAGGTGGAGGTATGCACTATAAGTGCCATTCCAGTTGTTACAGTCTCTGATCATTTCTGCCGGGGTGCCGTTTTTCTCTTCCTCCCCTTTTCTCTCTGTAAATAAATCCCCGTTTTTATGAGAACTTGCATGGTGATCAGGAGCGAATTCGCCGACAAGCTTCGCTCGGCTATCCTGTCGGCTTTCCGCCGAGGTCGTTGTTTTCGGAGACAACCGACAGTGCCAACTTCCCAGGGAATGTGGAAATCTTTTCTTCCCATACCTGCCGGGCGGTGTGACGGTCGTCAGAGATGCACGTCCATAACAGTACTATCTCTGTGGGCTAGAAAATTTAAAATTGACATATTGATGTAAATCTAAGTTACAATTCAAAAAAAACCAAACATCAGACCACACATCCTAAAGCGCACCTGGATCAGAAGCAAGTTACTCAAACCACCCACAGACCCCCTTCGACCCTGATTTTTTTTTATGCCGTGACAAACTTTGGTACAACATGAGTGATGAATTGTTGTGGTCAACTTTCATCAAAATCATGTCTATAGTTTCAGAGAAGAGAGCAAATACCTATTTTTTTATTTTTTTTGGGGCGGGGGGGAGGTTCAACCCCGCCACCTCTCTGTAGACCCCTTGATGAGTGCAGATGTTGATGTGGTTGATACACTTTGGTACATTACAGGTGATGAAGGTTGTGGTCAAGTTTCATTGAAATTGTGTGTACTTTTAGAGAATAGAGCAAACACCTATTTTATTTTATTTTGGTGGGAGGGGTCAAAAAACCCCAGCAGACCCCCCCCCCCATAATGAGCTCAGACTTTGATGTGGTACATGCAGCTTTGTTAGGCATCAGATTATGAAACTTGTGGCCAAGTTTCATCAACATCGTGTGTTTCGTTCAAGCGATAATGACCGAAGTGTTTACGGACTGACTGACTCACTGACTCACTCACTCACTCACTCACATACGGACACTGCTCGATTGCATAAACTCACCTGATGAAAGTCCAGGTGAGCGAAAAATAGAAATAAATCATTAAGCCATCTGTAAATATCTCTAAAGAAAAAAATGGCCGGTGCAGCTTCTCTCCTGCAGTCATGTCACAAGGAGGTCACGTAGCAAATGGATGGCTTGCCTGCAGTGGATCACCATCCAATGAGTGACAAGTCTGAATAATTTTTTTTTAATTCAATTAATGTGGGGTAGAAACTAGAACAGCAGAACGTATACCTCCACCAGGCTGAACAGTTTACCTTTTGTATCCCACTATGCCTGGTGTTGGCTTAATGGTTAGAGTGGTGGGCTTGGGATACTGGGGTCCTGAGTTCAAATCCCGCTCAGCTGTTGAATTAATACGAGGTGGGGTTAACTCTGCCTGTCATCCTACTGAGGTCGGCAAAATGAGTGCCAGCATGCTGGTATACTGTGTCGGAGTGGCGACCCGTCCAGGATTGTGTCCAATAGCCAAGGAGACTGCTTCAGCAGCACCAACACTCCACACAGAGTATGGTCCCAATCCCACTGATAAGCCGGATATATGGATCCGGACCTCCAAAATCGAATCAGCTTGTTCTTGTCACCTCACCAACTAATCCACCAAGATTTGTCCGAATCCGTCCACAACTTTTTGAGATATCGTTCTCGGAGACAAGTAGACAGTCAAGTGAAAACATGGCCTTCGCCAGCCTTCGGTGGCAGATGTGAACATCCGATAAGTGAAGAGGATACAAGTCTGGAGACGGCAATGGTTCACGAGCAATGTACACGGTTCGCCTTTTTTATTTTTTGACCTTGGAGGGGACGCCATGGGCAAACTGGCGGGAATTGGGAAAAAACGTAAAGATGAAAGTTGTAGTTCTCGAAGAGCACTACTTGCATACCAACTTTCATTCGAAACAGTTGAAAACCCAAGGAGCTTGATGGCCAATTTATTGATTTTTTTGACATTTTCTAAGTTCGTGACCTTGTGACCTTGACCTTGGGACGAAAATGAAAAATTGAGCTCCGTGGGGCTATGCAGGTGCCATTGGGCTAACCAAATACCGAAACACCTGCCAGATTCGACAAACCCCCTCGGAGAAGATGTAACTTGAAATTGGCTACCCCTAAAAACGTGTTTTTTGGGCGTGGCTCCGCCCATAATGGGCGCAGCACGCCCTTTCTCAGGAAAACACAACGAGATCATGATAAAACCCTCCCACCCAAATTTTATCAGGATCGGATCAAAACCCATGGAGCTATGCTCAGGACAGACAGACAGACAGACACAGACACACACACAGACACACACACAACGAATATAGTGGTCACTCTGGCTGGCGCTCGTGAACCAAAAACATTCAGTGGGTGCAAGGAGTGGCGGAGCATCGGGCCGAGCGGGTGGACAGGCGGAGAGTCGGCCCGAGCGGTTGGACAGGCGGAGCGTCGGCCCGAGCGGTTGGACAGGCGGAGCGTCGGCCCGAGCGGGTGGACAGGCGGAGCGTCGGCCCGAGCGGGTGGACAGGCGGAGCGTCGGCCCGAGCGGGTGGACAGGCGGAGATCCAAATGAAGTTTTGAGGCTGGCTGAGCGGGGTGAAGGAGGAAAGTGTTTTCTATGGGAACCATGTAATGTGTTGTTACCTGCTCGGGGTGTCCTGCACTTATTACATTCATTTCTCCAAGCAAAGTTCGTGTTCCCACAGCTCCTGTCAGATATAAAAAACAAGCAGGAAACATTATTAATGCCTTTCTCAGATGATTTACGAAGTAAGACAAAACACCAAAACAAAAATCAACTGGAAGGGCACTTGGGAGAGCTTATACCTTTGTCAGGCTGATCCAGCGTTTAACACGTTTGAACCACGACATTCTGGCTGTCGGTATCACAGTATTAAAACATTCACCAACCGTTTCAGGAATAGTTTGCATCCAAGTGTGGTTTGACTTTAAAAAAAACCATGAATTTTGATCTTTGCATGGCGAATTGTATTTTTTTTTTTTAATTTTCTTTTTGAGAGCACTCGTATTCAAAAAATTCCAATGTCGCTTCTGTGATGTTCATGTGTGCTACATACGGCAATAAAATGATCTGTATGTGTCGTTTACATTCTGTATCCCACTGATAGGCTGGATCTGGATTCAGACCTGAAGGAAAATTTAATCAGCTTGTTCTTGTCATCTAACCAACTCATCCACCAAGTTTCCTCCGAATCCGTCCATAACTTTTTGTGATATCCTGAATGTATATGTATGTATGTATATATGTGCATACATATGTATGTATATATAGTTTCAACCCAATCACTCAATGGTGAAGAATCTCTTAATTCTTGGATCCTGATTCATATCTTCATCAAAATCAAATCAATTCTTCCTTGATGCATTCCCAACCTGCCCACTAAGTTATATCCAAATCTGTCCACAACTTGTTAAGATATTTTGTTCACAAACAGACAGACGGGTGAAAACATTAACTCCATCCACCTTTGGTGGCAGAGGTAAAGACTAACAGCAAAACAAGCTGGAAAGAGATTCCAGATGGATCAATCTCTCATTGACTCCCAGGAGAGAGCACGAGTTACTCTGGGAATTAAATAAGTGCATTTTGACACGTTGGTCACGCGTTTCCTTCATGTACCATCAAACTAAACAGGACAAACTCTGCAGGTGCACTGTGCCTTCAAATTGTGTCTTTATGTGTGAACAATTTGTCACTATCGAACCATCTTGTATTTCTGAGTGGTCTCTTGAGGGAGGGACTTTCGGGATTGTCCATGAGCGCTCTATAGAAGTGGCAAAGCGGGGAGAGATAGTGCGAGCGAAGAAGAAGAGTCAATGGTGAAGATTTTTATTGGCTGTGTACAATGCTGTGCAGTTTTATTGCTCTTGCATTTTGATGTAGTCAAGGCCGGTGAGAGAGCTAGAATACAGAACTGAAAGAACACAGAGGAAGGGGTGGGGGGACACAAACAGCAAGGTATAGGGACAAAACAGAGGGATACTTCGAGGAAGAATGAATAACAGGAAGAAGACGGCGGTTGAACAAGCTGGACACAAACTTAAACATATTTGGGGGGGCAACCCCCATAGGGCCTGATTTTTTTTAATGCCATGAACAATCTTTGATACATACAGGGTGATGAACGTTGTGGAAAAATTTCATTGAAATCGTGTGTGTAGTTTCAGAGAAATTGCAAGTATTTATGGACGGACAGATGGATGGAAGGACGGCGTGCCATCCTGTAATCTCCCTAGAACGACGTTCCAGGTGAGCTAACAAGAAGAGGAAGGGAAAACTGGGGATGAAACAAATGGAACAACAGAGCAGAGAGGGTGGAGTGTGGGAGAAAAACAGGAAAGGAAGAGGTGCGATGGGACAGGGTTTTTGTTTGGCCCTATAAAAAGAACGAGTGTGGAACACGATCGACAGCCGATTGGACAGATCAATTAAAAATAATAATAAATAATAATAATAATAATAACAAAATATTAAAAAAAAAAAAATGGATCGATTAAAGAACCTTGGGTTTTGGCATAGATTATTAATATTATACACATGTTAGCTTACGGATCCGGACATGGCCAGTCTCCTTCTCTGCCGCCACCACCACCACCACCGCCGCGGCCACCGCCACCAAAACCTCCACCCCTACCTGCAATCAGGATGTAGCACAGCCTCAGAAATCTTTCTCTTTTTAAGTTACTGTTTCTTTATTTACTTATTAATTTCCTTCCTTCCTTCTGTGATGATAGACTTCCCCAACATCCTCCCCTCCCAAAATGGGTAAGAAACCTTACAAACAGAAACACTATGCATACAAAACTTCGAACAAATTATTATTACATTTAATCACAATCACCCCAAAATACCTCACCTCTTCCTTTCCAGTTACTTCCAAAGTCAGGACGTTGAGTTGCAAAAGAAACTTTTATCTTGTATCCATTCAATTGTTTACCTAGAAACAATAAATGACAAAGAGGATGAAGAGTGTGGACGAGGAGGGAGGGAGAGGAAAGTTTCAGAGCACAGGTGGGCGGGGGCGAGGAGAAAGGACAGTTGGTGGGGAGGTGGACAGGAAGGAGAATCAATCGGGAGAGGGGGGATTCCTGGGTGGGGGAGGGTGGGAGAAGAAGGAGTTCAGGTTTACAGATTCCAAAGTTATTAAATAAATGATTCGTGGAACTTCCACAAGTCTGAAAACACTTCCAAATTGATCCACAACATTACTTTCTCTGACTAGTGAAGTTGGGGGAGGGGACACGAGTTGACAATGTCATGATAGTTATACTTTATCTAGGTACTTAAGTTGGTGGGGGATGGGGAGTATACCATTAAACCAGTCGATGGCAGCACGTGCAGAAGGTGGGTCATCAAACGAGACGGTGGCTTCACCCTTCGATTTCCCAGAGTCTCTATCAGTGTAGAGATTCACCATTGGTCTTCCGGTACGTTTCTGAGTCTGACATAAAGTAAGATAAAGAACGGATGAATTGATCCAACAATCCTCAGGTTTTTATTAATTACACATAAAATGAGATAAAGCACAGATAGGGTTATCCACCAATTTAATGGGTCTCATTAACAGGAGGTTGATCGCTCAGTGGAAGGTCGGCTCCAGATTCTGATGGGAAATTATCAAAATGAAAAAACGTTTATGTTATCATCGGCCACTCGGCATCCATCCTGTGTGGTTAACAGGTTTTCCTTCCACCACTTTAGGTGAAACACATGACATTGTTGAGAGAAAAGAAAGCACGCCTCACCGCTTTGAGCTACGAGCATCGATGACGTGATGATCACTTCACCATGCTCCGTACCAGATTGCCAGGATACTACCAGGCTGGTTTTTTTTTGTTGGTATACAGTCAAGGCTCATGGAAGAGATGGAACAACTGAACAGATCAGGACGCAACAGAACAAAACGAACAGCAGAGAGGGGGGAGGGAGGGGAGAATAAAATAGAGGTAGACTTGGACAAACAATGGGTGTGTCGCAAAGGGGAACAGAAAGGATGTATGGGGTGGACAAGATGGATACAGAAGGAAACTCTCTGGAAGGAAAAACTGGAAATTTGAAAGGAGGATGGATAAGGATGGGGTGTGGTGGGGGGAGGTGGGTTTGGAAAGAGGTGTGGTACGGTGGGGGGGGTTGGAAAGAGATGGGCTTGGGGAGGGTTAACAAGGGTAGAAAATATCATGGTTTTGGATTGGGAACTATCTGAGATGTTGGTGAGTAGCAGCAGCCATGAAGACCTGGTGGGAAGAATGACATTGAAGAGAATGTGGAAGTTGGTTCCACAGGCAGGTAAAAAACAATAGAGGAACAAAGGAGTGGAGGTGAGCATTGATTCTGGTAGTTTCACCAGAAGGGGAATGATGGTGACATGGGGGAGGGGGAGGGAGGAGAAAGCATAGAAAGAGCAGAGGGTACAAGACCAGAAAGGAGGTGGTGGAAGACAGAGACCACCAAAACTTGTCTGCAATGACAAAGTGATAGGCCCATAGACTCAGCTTCATTGTAGGACATTCCAATTATCTTCAAAGTCTCGTTTCCATGACATTAAGCTGAGCAAGACGCGAGGCAGGGGCACCAGCCCAGAGGGGAGAGCAGTACTCTATCAAGATGTGGATGAAGGCCTTGTAGGTGGACAGGAGTGCAGGTGCGCCAAGGAGGGATTTTGTACAACGGCGGACGCCCAGGCTGACTTTGGAAGCAAACTTTGAAATGTGGTTTTCCCAAGAAAGATCAGGGCTGATAGTGAGATCCAGGAGTTTGAATGACAAAACTTCCCGATGAGGATTGTTAAGAAGGTATATGGGAGGTTTGACAGATGGTCCTTTCAGGGGGGGAGGGGGAGAAAAAGAAAGAAAGAGCGAGAGAAAGAGAAAGAAAGAGCGAGAGAAAGAGAAAGAAAGAGCGAGAGAAAGAGAAAGAAAGAGCGAGAGAAAGAGAAAGAAAGAGCGAGAGAAAGAGAAAGAAAGAGCGAGAGAAAGAGAAAGAAAGAGCGACAGAAAGAGAAAGAAAGAGCGAGAGAAAGAGAAAGAAAGAAAGAGCGAGAGAAAGAAAGCAAAAGAGAGAAAAAAAAGAAAGAAAGAAAGAAAGAGAGAGAAAGAAAGAAAATGAAAGAGAGAGAGAGAGAGAGAGAGAGAGAGAGAGAGAGAGAGAGAGAGAGAGAGAGAAAGAGAGAGAGAGAGAGAGAGAGAGAGAGAAAGAAAGAGAGAGAGAAAGAGAGAGAGAAAGAGAGAGAGAGAGAGAGAGAGAGAGAGAGAGAGAGAGAGAGAGAGAGAGAGAGAGAGAGAGAGAGAGAGAGAGAGAGAGAGAGAGAAAGAAAGAAAGAAAGAAAGAAAGAGAAAGAAAGACAGTGAGAGAGATTTTTCAGGGTAAAATATATATATTCCCAGAGTTTGACCAGTTTGTGATTTTGTCAGGGTCTGAAGCAATGGAAGAGGCTGCAGCCTGCTGATCTGAAAAATGAGGGATGTTATGGCAGAGAGTGGAGTAATCAGCAAAGCAATGGAGAATTTGCCAGAGTCAGTGAGATTATTAATGAAGATTAGGAATAGGACTGGGCCCAGAACACTGCCTTGGGGCACTCAAGCCTTGACAGACAGGGAGAGGGAGAGGAGATGAAAAGATTATTTTGAGTGACACATTGGCTACGAGAGTGGAGTAAGTCAGTAATCCATGTGTGGAGTTGGCCTTGGATGCCAGAGGTAGACAGTTTGGAGAGCAAGGCAGGATGCCAGGCTGTATGAAAAGCACGAAATATGTCCAAAGAGACAGCCCGGATATCTGATGTTGAGGGCCTCCTTCCATTGTCAGGTGGGTAGAAGCAGCATGTCCAAGGTAGAGTGACCAGGTCTGAACTCAAATTGGTGATTTGAGATGAGGCTGTTGGAGAAAAGGAATGACTTCATATGCACTGCGATGATGGATTCCATGATGTTGCTGACAATTAGAAGTAAGGTAATCGGTGTGTAGTTAAGGGGATCCATTTTTGTATCTTTTTAACTCCACCACCAAAGGTGGACGAAGATTTTGGTGAAGATCCGAATCCTGATCTGGATATGAGAATTATATAATTTTTAAAGTGATTCTTCACCATTGAGAGATGGGCCAAAAACGATATAAAGCACGATATTTCAAAAATGTATTGGGCCGGATATATTCTCGTGGATCAGGCATTACATGGCGGAGGTATGCACTCTACCGAGTGCCCTTCTCGTTTTTTGAATGATTCTTCACCATTGAGAGATGGGGCCAAAAACAATAGAGTATAGCATGATATGTCAAAAAGTTGTGGACAAGTGATAGCAAAACTTGGTGGATGAGTTAATTAGGTGACAAGAACACGCCGATTCGATTTTGGTTCAGGTGCGGATTCAGATCCGATCCATCTGTGGGATCCAAAAAGTGAACTCTTCAGTGTGGCAGAGGTATGCGCTCCACCAAGTGCTGTTCTAGTTAATGTCATGCAGTGATGTTGGCCGATTTCCAAGCAGATGAAGATGACCTTGGGATAATGATAGGGTGAAAAGGGCAGAGAGGGAAAGTGCAAGAGTAGCAGACCAGGCTTTTAGGAGACGTCAGCTGATGCCGTCCGGTCCAGTAGTCAGAGTCGAGGGTTGACAGAACCTCACCTTCGCAGATGCAAAATACACAGAGTCCAGAAGCAGTTGAGTATGACTTGGTATGGTGTGTACAAAGAACGAGCGGATGGGGACAAGATTTGGAAGCAAACACAGGATCTAGGCATTTGGCAGTCTCACAAGCACAGTCAGCTGTGGTGACATTTGAAATGATGGAAGGAATGGAAGGGGAGCATACTACAGAAACAGACTTGACAAGGCACCACCAGGTTTTAGAGGGGGGAGACAAATTTGAAGGAGCGAGACAAGATTATTTCATGTTCACAGTAAGTTGTATATGACAGGGTGGTCCAAAAAAGTCGAAAAAAATAGAATGTTGCTCCACAAGCTTAAAATTATTCTAATATGATCCAATAACGCGCATAAATATATTTTTTTTTTTTTGTATACCTTGGTCGAGGCTCGTATGAGAGCTAACACACAACTCTCAGCAAGGAGGCATGAGACAAGAGGGGCAGGAGTGGAAGGGACAAAACAGTGGGGAACAGACACATTAGGTGAACTGTGGAAGGGAGAGGGATGGGGATGGGACGGGGAACATGGCGAAGAGAAGATGGACATTACAGGGACTTTCAGGAAGGAAAGCAGGGGAATTGAAGGAAGTGGGCTTGGGTGGATTATCGGGGGTAGAAAAGATCGAGGATTTGGATGGGGGAAGATAAGAGGTGGTGGTGAACAGCTGTTTTGAAAGCCTGGAGGGAAGAATGGGAAAGAATAGAGTGAGGAAGTTTATTCCAAAGGCGGGAAAAAAGAGGAATGAAAGAGTGAAGATGAGCAGCGATTCGTGATTTTGGTAGTTTTACCAGAAGGGGGTTGTTGGCGGACCTTGAGCGCCCTGTGGAAATGTGGTGGGGACAAATCGCAGAGAGAGCAGGGGGGCAAGGCTGGAGAGGAGTCGGTAGAAGACAGAAAGACCACCGACCAACCTGCGGTGATTGAGTGAGAGGCCCAAAGACTCAGCTTCATTGCGGGAGATGCCGATGATCTTAAATGCCCTGGTTTCGACAGCGTGAAGCCGAGAAAGGTGGGAGGCAGGAGCACCAGCCCAGAGGGGAGAGCAGTACTCCATCAGGCTACGGACAAAAGCTTTGTAAGTGGTCAGGAGCTCAAGAGGGCCGAGGAAGGACTTTGCACGACGGAGGATTCCCAGTCAGCGACTGGCTTTTGAGGCGAGGTTGGAAATGTGACTTTCCCAGGAAAGGTCATGGCAGATAGTGAGACCCAGAAGCTTGAAAGAAAAGACTTCTTCCAGAGGATTGTTGAGAAAGTGGATGGGGGGGTTTTCTAAACGGTCCTTTTGAAGAGACATAGCGAGAGTGTGAGATTTGTCTGGATTGAAAGACATGTTCCACGTGTTGGACCAGTTTGTGATTTTATCCAGATCTGCAGTGAGCGAAGAAGCTGCTGCTTGCCGGTCTGAGGGATGACAGATGGTACAGCAGAGGGTGGAGTCGTCGGCAAAGAGAAATAGAGGATTTTCCAGAGAGTCCGAGAGATCATTGATGAAAACCAGAAAAAGAACAGGGCCCAGAACGCTACCTTGAGGAACTCCAGCCTGCACAGGAAGAGGGGATGAAAGAACTCCATTTAGGGCCACACGTTGACTGCGACAGGAGAGGAAGTCTGAGAGCCATGAGTGGAGATGGCCTTGAATACCATGGGAAGAGAGTTTGGTGAGTAGTGCAGGGCGCCAGACTGTGTCAAAAGCACGTGATATGTCCAGGGATACGGCTCGGATTTCCTGTCTGGCATTGAGGACCTCCATCCATTGATGGGAGAGCAGAAGCAGCATATCCAGGGTAGAGTGACCTGGTCTGAAACCAAATTGATGATTGGAAATCAAGCCATTGGAGAAGAGGAAGGATTTCATGTCTGAAGCGATGATGGATTCCATAACCTTGCTGATGATTGGGAGAAGGCTGATTGGTCTGTAGTTACAGGGATCTGTTTTTGCACCTTTTTTATGCAGGGCAGTGATGTTAGCAGATTTCCAAACAGATGGCAGATGACCTTGGGCAAATGAGAGGGTGAAGAGAACAGAGAGGGGGTGAGCAAGAGCAGAAGAGCAGGCTTTGAGGACACGTGGGCTGATGCCGTCTGGACCGGTTGCAGAATCTGACTCGAGGTTTGAAAGCAAGCTCTCCACCTTGTCAGGAGAAAAGGATACAGAGTCCAGGGACAGTTGGGTCCGACTGGGTTAAAGTGGGTAGAGATAGTGATGGGTTTAGGACACAAGATTTAGCTGCAAACACCGAGTTTAGACATTCAGCTTTATCACGTGTGGAATCAGCAGTGCAGCCATTTGAGGTAAGGGAGGGGATGGAGGGGGAACATACACCAGAAACAGATTTGATTAAACGCCACCAGGATTTTGAGGAGGGAGAGAGGTTTGAGAGTTCAGACTTGAGATGAGAAAGATGTTGTTTTCTGGCTCTCCTGAGGGTAGATACACACTTGTTCCGAGCTTTGTGGAAAGAACTGAGATTGCCCTCAGTTGGGTTTGCTTTCCATGAGGCAAAGGCAAGTTGTTTCAGGACAACTGCCTCGCCACAAGCTTCAGTAAACCAAGGGCGGGAGGAAGGGTAAGACAACTGAACACGAGAGGGGATAAATCTGTGCATGAGGGAGAGCAAGTTTCTTTGAAAGAATTCCCAGGATGAGTTGATGTTTGAGAAAGTAGTGATAGGAGACCAGTCTGTAAGTTTGATGGCTGCTCGGAGACCCTGCCAGTCGGCTTGAGTGAAATGCTAGACTCGACGGCGGTGAGGTGGTTCTCTGATAACAGCCAGAGATGTCCACTTTAACAAGGACGTGGTCAGAAGAACCAATTGGAGCGAAGGAAGAGCAGCAGATATTGTCAGGGAAATTTGTCAAAATCAGATCCAGAAGAGATGGAGTACCATTGGTTGAGATCCGGGTCGGGAAGTTGACCGATTGAGTCAGTCCCAATGAGTCTCAGAAAGCTTTTGCTGAGGTGCCATGGCAGGTGAGAGAGGTACCCACACCTAGCCAACTGGCGTGATGACAATTGAAGTCACCACATAAGAGGAAGAGAGAGTTTGGATGAGAAGATTGAAGATGGTCCATGTTTTCGGATAGTGAGGTGTAGATGGAGTCATCACTGTTCGGTGGACGGTACAGTACACATGTAAACATGAGGTGGGAGTGGAGGGGAAGCCGAAGCCAGAGGTATTCCTGGGGGTGTGGGGGAGTGAGAGCAGTGCATGGAGAATGAGGAATAGAGTCTTTGATGAAGAGAGCAACACCTCCACCAGGACGAGGCTCAGGTCTGTCATACCGTAAGAGGGAGTAACCGGGGAGAGATACTTGGGAGTCAGACACGTCTTGGGAGAGGAAAGTTTCTGTTAGGCAGATAATGTCTGGTTTGTCAGTGGCAACCTGTATGGAAAGATCTGAAAGGTTTGAGCGAAGGCCCCGGATATTTGAGGTCCACACTTTTAATGAAGAGGTATGGGAGGAGGCTTTGGGTGCAGGAGGTGGAGGGGGAGAGGGAGGGTAGGACAAGGGACGAGGGGGGGGAGGTAAGGAGAGTTGCTGAAAGAGTGTGGGGTATTGCAGAATAGCGAGGGGAGGGGCCGAATGAGGAGGAGAAACGGCTCTGTGGTGCTGGGGGAGAGGGGGACAAGAGACAAGGAAGAAGTCAGTTGAGGATTTGAGGAGGTGGAGTGAAGAAATGGTGGTGAGAGGGCAGTGGAGGGAGGCAAGTTGGTGCATGAGAGGGGGGGGAAACTTAGAGAAGGAAGAGTGAGGGGGATGAAAGGTGGGAGAAAGGTGAGGGGGGAATTTTTGAGAGAGGTGAGAGGGAGGCTTGAAGGGAGAAGAGTGGGATGGTTGCTTTGAGAGTGAGAGTGAGGGGTGAGGGGGGTGAGTTGGCACTGAAGTTGGAAAAAAAGAATGGTTGATGGAAAGTGAGCATCCATGGCAAACTGTGGTTTTTAAAAGTTTTAGGTCAGAGATGCGATTTAACACAATTCTTGATGGATGCGATGAAGGCGAATTCAGAGAATGGAGAGAAGAAGCGCTGTAATAGTTGGATTTTTTAGGCAAGGAATGAAGGAGAGGTCGAAGTGAGAGCAGTCTGTTAAAATAGCAGAAGAGTCGTGCATTGTGAAACAGTAGAGTACCACATGTGTGAGAGAGGAAGATGAAGCATTATAAGATCGTTTTTGTTGTTAATATTAATGTACGAGAGAGTTCAACAGATTAGGTCATGGAAGTGTAGAAAAAAAAAAAAATCGAGGAAGAAGACGAGGAGGAAGTTAAGAAGAAGAAGAAGAACCTAATCGGGAGAAGGCGAGCGTGTTGTTGTTGGGTATATATATATATTTTTATTTTTTTTATTTTTTTTTGAGATAAGGAAGAGATGAGTTGGGAGAATGGGGGATGTTTGGAAAGTGGGGAGGATGAAAATTGAAGGTAATGGGGAGGATAGAAATTGAAGGTAATGGGGAGAAAAAAAAGAAAAAAAAAAAACGATCGAACACCGAGTGGAACCGGTAGGCCTCAAGCCTAGGCCTAGGCCTCAAACACCAGGTAAGAACGTCGACAAAAATACTCACAAAATAGCACGATTTTTGAAACAAAACCGAACTTGGAACACACAGTAACATGTAGGTGAGAAAATTAAACAGTTAAAACGGGACAAATAACAACCGGAAACTTAACTTTGAGAACGTCAGCAGGGAGCCCCGAAGGAGACCTCTCGCCGCTCCAAAACCGGAACCAGAAGTTTTCGCTTGATCGGAGGTGATTTAGAGGTCGCTCCATATGACGACTTTTAGTCTCATGACTTGAATAAATTAGGGTATGGTCAGGTACGATTACGGGTACTTCTGGATGTCCGAGGTGGAAATGGAGTGCATTTTCTAACTCTATGGGGTCGATTTACTCGAAGAAATGACTGCACCGACATTGAATTCACTACCATTGCGAAAATATGACCTAAAACAAGATTTATCATTACTGGAGTTGAGTAACTAATCCTACTCATTTCGATATTTTATAATCTATAATTAATTTGTTTTCCGTCAACATTTCTTCGAGTAAATCGACCCCACTGAGTTTGAAAATGCAGTCCATTTTCACCTTGGAAGTTCAGAAGTGTACGGATTCGCATCTCACCATACCCTAATTTAATATAATAATAACTAAATAAATTACTCATATTTTTCGTGAATCATTGAATCTAAAACACTGGATGCTGGGCCGGCTAGAAATAAGTTCAGGCGGGAGTGGAGACAGCAATAGAGGCGGAGATGATAGTGGTATTTGGTAAATGAGATGAAATATTCTAATAGTTTGTAATTCCATTGATTGAAAAATTAGGGTATGGTGAGATGCGAATCCGTACCCTTCTGAACTTCCTAGGTGAAAATGGACTGCATTTTCGAACTCAGTGGGGTCGATTTACTCTAAGAAATGTTTAGACGGACAACAAATTAATTATAGATTAGAAAATATCGAAATGAGTAGGATTAGTTACTCAACTCCAGTAATGATAAATCTTGTTTTAGGTTATATTTTCGAAATGGTGGTGAATGCAAAGTCAGTGCAGTCATTTCTTAGAGTAAATTGACCCCATAGAGTTCGAAAATGCACTCCATTTCCACCTCTGACATCCAGAAGTACCCGTAATCGTACCTTACCATACCCTAATTTAACCAACTCATGAAACTAAAAGTCGTCATATGGAGCGACCTCTAAATCAACCCCGATCAACTTAAAAATTTTTATGCGCGTTATTGAATCATAGTGGAATAATTTAAGGCTTTTGGAGACATCTGAATTTTTTTATATTTTTTTTGCTGTTTTTGGACCACCCTAGTATACGTGTAATTGTCTATGATATACAGAGTTTGCACGTACCCGCAGAATGAATTTTTTTCCATTTTGTGGTTACCTTTTCCTGAAAAATAATGTTGTACGCTCGTATTCTCGATGTAGGGATCGCACAGAAAAAAATGGCCTTCCCATCTGCTACATACAAAACTAAAAGGTGGAGTATCTTCTCTAAAAAGTCGCTTTGGCTACATATGAGAATCTACTTGGTCTGCTCAGCTGATTGTCGAGGCAGGGATCACTTTACAGTTCTCCAGACCATGGACAAAGCAAAAAAAAGGCAAAAAAAAACAAACAAACAAAAAAAAGAGATCGGTCAAACCTGAGAATTCATCTTCTCGTTCTTAATAATACCAGATGACCCGTGAACCCGTTGGGTTACCGTTGACAGCGGTTAATGGAAAAAATCATTTCAAGAGAGAAAAAAAGATAGCTCCAGCAAACTATACTGCTGAGGTTGTTTGCATTGATCAAATTCTCACGAAGAATACTTGACTGAATCGGGAATTGAGATTTTAATAATTTTTTTTTGTTGCCCGATTTGAACGAAACTTGATACTGCACACTGTAAACGAATGACGAGTAATGTGGCCCGAAAATTTTTGCACTATAGTGTACCGTTTTGGCTGCATTTCGGGAACATACATACAAGATGAGAGTTTTAGTAATATATAATATAGAGAACAATAATAATAATAATAATAATAATAATAATAATAATTTTCAGGCGGCATATTTCCGAGCTGCCTCTATCAATGGCAATGATTCTGGTACCATACGACAGAGTTTTACCTCATGCATCATCCTTTGGTATTTTAATTTTAAGCCTGGTGTTGACTTAGCGGCTTGCGTGGCTGGTTTCAGATGTGAGGGTCCCGAGTTCGAGTCCCGTTGGCAGCTGACGTAACAACAGATGGGTTTGATTCAGGCCGTCATCCTTCCGAGGTCAGCAAAATGAGTACCAGTGTACTTGGTAGAGGGGCACAGCATCAGCGGCACAGCCACGCTTCCAAGAAATGATAACTACCCAGCAGCCAAGCTGCCATATGCAAGAACAGAACAGAATTACTGGAAAAAATAAATGAAGATGGCGCCGCAGTCAGACACCATGCTGCTTTGGCAGCTGTTGATGCTAATCTGCTAAGATAAAACAATACACATGCTTAGTGCGCAACGGCCACGTAAAAAAAGTGTCAAAATCTGAGTGAAAATAATCCCATCTGCCAAGAAGACCAGAAAAGCTTCAAAACTACGCCAAACGCTGAAGTTGAGCCACCTTTGACGTCTTCAAAGCGCAAAATGGAGAAGGTCTGTTCGCCAAGCCGAGGAGAAACACTTTCCCCATGTTTGTCGCTGCCAGCTATACCGACGGGCTCCAGCCTGCTACACTGACCGGTCCATGAACAAGGACTGCGAGGACGAAATGAAGAGACTCTTCCTTTCTTGGTATGCCACGGTCAATTGACATCTGTTGGGAGATGTGACTGGGGAAGGAAATCAACAGGTTGCCATTGACAAAAGGGCCACCATCTTGAAGCCTGTTCACGCCGACCGGCTAATCAAGTGCCATGAGGAAATTAGAAAATAACAGGAACTCATCAAAACTAGTTTTGTGAAGGCTGGTCTTGAAAGAGTGCTAAGTCGTAAAGATCACCCAGGCAGAACTGGGGTTGCGTGTTGGAGAGTGGAAAACGAAAGGACAGCATTTGAGAGGGATGACTGTGACCCATATCATCTGGGATGATTTAAAAGGTGTGTGTCAGTGAGTGAGTGAGTGTGAGAGCACACAAAAGTGAATGGAAGGCAAAACAACAGACATACCTTAATGATTCCAATCTGTTTGAAGTAAGTTGCAATATCGTCCACAGACACGTCTTCTCCTAAACCCTCCACAAAAATTGTGTTGTTGTCGGAGTTATCCACATCATCTGGAAAAGCAAACATTTAGCGTGGATGTAGCACAGTACATAATGGGTACAAATGGAGGTTAAACACATGTAAAACAGTAATGATGAAATCGGAAGATCAGTTATACACTTATTCTAAACTATTTCCTCTCCACATTTACATCATAAATTACAAGAATAGTTTACACGCAGGTATAAATAAACCATTGTCTGGTGCAAGCACATAGTCTACCTGCATAAAACAAAACCAACTATTCATTTCCCACAGCAACCACAAAGCAATGAGAGATAAATCCACAGAACTGTAGAGATCCAAATTACCATTGACCCAAAGCAGGCAGTCTGAAATGATCACAATGGATGACCACCCAAAAGGAGGCAGGGTGAGGGAGAGTGAGACACTTATTATACTTACTTGTACTTATTTTAAAGTAAATTTATAACCCTAATTCATTCATAAGCAACACTGTGTATGTGAAACAATTATTTAAATACCACTGAATGAACAATATGGATTACAACAGATCTCAGTGCAGCCAATCACCCTCAGGACCTGGCTAACTTGGATATAATCGACATTCAAGGCATAAAAGCAACTTCTGTTTAAATTGAACAACTTTGTCGAATTGTACCAAAGGCCAACAGAGCATGCAATTCAACCCACATGCATTGCAGCACAGCTCAAACCAAAGGCAAACACACCTTCAGAACAAACGTAGCGAACTTGGATAATAATCCACACAGATGACGTACCGCAACGTGAAATGAGGCAAAAATGTTTTGGATAATTAGGATATTAAAATGTTATGGGTAAATCAGATATTAAAATGTTATGGTTAATTAGATATTTAAATGTTTTGGTTAAATCAGATATGAAAATGTTATGGGTAATTAGATATTAAAATGTTATGGTTGAATCAGATATTAAAATGTTATGGAAAATTAGGATATTAAAACGTTATGGGTAAATCAGATATAAAAATGTCATGGTTAAATTAGATATTAAAATGTTATGGGTAAATCAGATATTAAAAAGTCATGGTTAAATTAGATATTAAAAAGTCCTGGATAATTAGGATGTTGAAACATTATGGGTAAATCAGATGTAAAAACGTTATGGTGAAATTAGATATTAAAATGTTCTGGTTAAATTAGATATTAAAACATCATGGTTAATTAGATATTAAAACGTTATGTTTAAATCAAATATTAAAATGTTATGGTTAAATTAGACAACAAAACGTTATGATTAAATCAGATATTAAAATGTTATGGTTAAATTAGACAATAAAACGTCATGGTTAATTAGATATTAAAATGTTATGGTTAAATCAGATTTTAAAATGTTTTGTTAAATTAGATAAAATGTTATGGTTAAATTAGATATTAAAATGTTTTGGGTAAATCAGATACTAAAATGTTATGGTTAAATCAGATATTAAAATGTCATGGTGAAATTAAACATTAAAATGTCATGGTCAATTAGATATTAAAATGTCGTGGTTAAATTAGATAAAATGTTATGGTTAAATCAGATATTAAAATGTTATGGTAAAATTAGACAACAAAACATTATGGTTAAATTAGATATTAAAACGTCATGGTTAAATTAGATATTAAAATGTTATGGATAATTAGGATATTAAAATGTTATGGGTAAATCAGATATTAAAATGTTATGGTTAAATTAGATATTAAAATGTTATGGTTAAATTAGATATTAAAATGTTATGGTTAAATTAAATATTAAAACGTCATGGTTAATTAGATATTAAAACGTTATGGTTAAATCAGATATTAAAATGTTATGGATAATTAGGATATTAAAACGTTATGGGTAAATCAGATATTAAAATGTTATGGTAAAATTAGATGTTAAAATGTTATGGTTAAATCAGATATTAAAACGTAATGGTTAATTAGATATTAAAGCGTTATGGTTAAATTAGACAAGAAAACATTATGGTTAATTGGATATTAAAATGATATCGTTAAATTAGATAAAATGTTATGGTTAAATTTGATCTTAAAATGTTATGGTTAAATGATATAAAATGTTATGGTTAAATCAGATATTAAAATGTTATGGCTAATTAGACATTAAAAGTTTATGGTTAAATTAGAGATTAAAATGTTATGGCTAATTAAACATTAAAAGGTTATGGTTAAATTAGATATTAAAACGTCATGGTTAATTAGATATTAAAACGTTAGGGTTAATTAGATATTAAAACGTGATGGATAAATTACATATTAAAATGTTATGGTTACATCAGATATTAAAATGTCATGGTTCATTCGATATAAAAACGTAATGGTTAAATTAGATATTAAAATGTTACGGTTAATTCGACATTAAAATGTTATGGTTTAATCAGATATTAAAACGTCATGGTTAATTAGATATTAAAATGTAATGGTTAATGAGATATTAAAATGTTATGGTTAAATTAGATATTAAAACATTATGGTCAGGTTATATATTAAAATGTTATGG
The DNA here is from genome assembly GCF_056783735.1 of Eptatretus burgeri. Lineage (NCBI taxonomy): Eukaryota > Metazoa > Chordata > Myxini > Myxiniformes > Myxinidae > Eptatretus > Eptatretus burgeri. The sequence goes on from NC_140971.1 coordinate 1,316,743, forward strand.
TGAAATTAAATATTAAAACGTTATGGTTAAATTAGATATTAAAATAACCAGCTGGGAGGCGACGATAGTTCGCGGGAATTATTGAACAATGCCACAATAGGTACAATTGAGTTAGTAGAAGCTTTTGAGGAAGCCATACCGTAAAAACCCATCTCCTCCGTCAAAATTGACCAAATCAAATCGGATTTTTTTATATGTTGTACTTATGGACATTATGCACAGCTTCTTGGAAATGAAATTGTGAGAAAAAAAAAAATCGAGAAAAAAATTAAAAAATTAATAAATAAAAAGTTCAAGTGGGCGTGGCTCCACCCACAAGGGGCAAGGGATGCCCCTCATACAAAATGACACAACTAGACCATGATATCTAGCTTGTGTCCAAGTTTCATCAAGACTGCATCAAAAGTCATGAAGCGATGCTCTGGAGAGAGTCACAAACAGACAGACAAACAGACAGACAGACAGACAGACAGACAGACAGACAGACAGACAGACAGACAGACAGACAGACAGACAGACAGACAGACAGACAGACAGACACACAGACACAATGAAAATAGTGGTCACTGCTGGTGCCCGCAAACCAAAAACAGCCTTTGTTCAGCTATTTTTACCTCCTGAGCAAGGGTTAGCTTTTTGTGGGCTCCATGCAATCATCATTCCCTTCTTGAGGAAATGTTTTATGGCTGGATGCCCTTCATGATGCCAACCCTGGTCGCCTCTTATGACACACAGGGATATGGTACACCTATTCTAACCGGGGCAAACACTGGGTACTCATTTCGCCGGCCTCGGAAGGATGACAGGCTGAGTCAACCCCCTGGTGTTAATTCAGTGGCCAATGGGGATCGAACTCAGGACCCGATGATCGCAAGCCAGCCATCCGAACCATAAAGCCAACACCAGGTTAAATTAGAAATTAAAATGTTATGGATAATTAGAAATTAAAACGTCATGGTTAATTAGATATTAAACCGTCATGGTTAAATTGGATATTAAAATGTTGTGGTTCATTAGATATTAAAATGTTATGTTTAATTAGACATTAAAATATTATGGTTAATTAGATATTAAAATGTTATGGTTAATTATTGTCAGGTAAGGCCAGATCAGATCTGTGACTTGCTGAAGGTATCAGGTAAACCTGTACGAACCTGTTGTATGGTAGGGTTGGCGGTGACTAAACCGTCTCCCCTACCAGGTTTCCTGGTGAGGAAGGCGTTTGGATATGGACACCCAGCAGGATTAAAAACAAAACCTGTCAAAGGGTGGAGGAGCTCCTTGCAAGCCAACAGCCATCCATATCTAGTGCCCACCTGTGTCTGCGGACATCCTCCTGCAGTTGGGATATTTCTTATTATGAGGTTGGTGGCAGGATTTGCAGTCCGGCCACCGGAAAACCCTTCATTCCGCAAAACATTCTCGAAAGAAAAAAAAAAAATCTGAAAACCCACTCCGTGGGAGTACCTCCTGTGCAGCTTCCCTTCGCAGGGCAGCTCACCGGATGATGGGATTGTGGCAAAGCCTTCAGGACCCCATATCTTTGATGATAGGAGGGAAACCACGGGGTAGCATTCTAGGGTCAGATTGCGGGAGAGTGTGTCGAAGTGGTGCAGAGGTGTCGTCCACCAGATGACAGTCTCCTTGGGTTAACCTGAGGCGGTCCCTTCAGGTGGGTGCATGGAATGTTCCATCCCAAAGAGAGGATGATCACTTGTCTCTGTTATCATCTGAGCTCAAGCGTTTGGATATCAGTATTACAGCACTCTCGAAGGTTCGGAGGCCGGATTGCGGCGAGATCATGGCGGGTGGTTACGCCTCCTATTGGTCTGGACGCTCTGATGGTTACCATGCCCAAGGAGTTGCTGTAGCTGTGTCCAATATGCTGACTCCAATGAAAATTGAGGTAACATTGATCAACGAGCATAGTATGAGACTAAGGATTCATCACTCCTTGGGTGTTGTTTCCCTTGTATCTGTATATGCCCTGACTGAGGCGAGTGATCTCAACCTGAAGGACACATCCTATGACATGCTCGAGTCTGTGGTTGATCAGTGCCCCAGGCGAGATACTCTTCTAGTCTTGGGGGAGTTCAATGCATCGACTGGAACTGATAGTAGGGTTGGGCACACATCGACTTTTCTCTGTTTTCTCCAATAATATTACATGCACAAGTAAGCCATAATTATCAAATTTTACCTGAAAAGTGGGTAAATTTGGTGGCCATTTTGATTTTTTACATTTTACCAACCTAAGAGGGTTGGGCACACATCGACTTTTTCTCTGTTGTCCCGTTAAAAGGAGTGTTTTTTTATGGCCATTTTTCACGCTGATCATGAATCCGTTGAAATTTTTCACCTAGGATGATGTCTTACTAACACATCATCCGAGGTCAAAAATTTCAACGGATTCGTGATCAGCATGAAAAATGGTCATAAAAAAAACGCTCCTATTAATGGGACAACAGAGAAAAAGTCGATGTGTGCCCAACCCTAATATTGCATGCCCAAGTAAGCCATAATTATCAAATTTTACCTGAAAAGTGGGTAAATTTGGCGGCCATTTTGAATCTTTGCATTTTACCAACCGAAGACATCATCCTATGTCAAAAAGTTCAACGGGTTCGTGATCAGCGTGAAATTTGGCCATAAAAAACACTCCTTTCAAAAAAAATATGGTTGTATGCCCAACCCTACTGATAGGGATTGTTATGAGACGTGTATTGGTCCCCAAGGGTCTGGAACTGTGAACCTGAACCTGAACAGCACTAAGTTCCTTGACTTTGCTTGACTTGACTCAACTGACTGGAAGAGGGGCCTTGTTGTCCTTCTCTGGAAAGGGAAGGGTGATCGCCAAGACTGCAACAACTACCGAGGGGTGACTGCTCTCAGTGTCTTTGCCAAAGCATATACAAACATGGCAGTGTACGCATCATAGTTTTCTCAGGAAATTGCAAGGGCAAGGTATTTGCTCGGATAATTCTTGATAGGGTTCGCCACCATCTGCTTGAGCACCAGCATTCAGAACAGTCAGGCTTTACACCAAACAGGTGAACGATTGACCGTATCCTTGCTCTTCGGGTCCTCACCGAACACAGACGAGAGTTTCGGCAGGGGCTGCTTGCAGCCTTTGTTGATCTCTGTAAAGCGTTTAATTCAGTGAATCGGGATGCTCTCTTGAGGATTCTTGGTTTTCGTGGGGCGCCACCAAAACTGATCGATCTGATGTCTGAACTATACTCTGTTACTGAGAGTGCTGTGAGATGTGGTTGTACCATCTCTGACTTATTTCCAGTGACAACTGGAGTTCGTCAGGGATGTGTACTGGCCCCCACACTTTTCAGCACTTGTATGGACTGGATTCTGGGGAGGATGTCGGAGAGATCAAGCTGTGGTGCATCATTTGGGAATGTCAAGATCTGTGACCTTGATTTCGCAGATGATGCAGTCATCTTTGCGGAGACTTTAGATATCCTTTTGGGGGCCCTCGAGGTGCTGAATGAGGAGTCGGAGCCGCTGGGATTACGGGTTTCCGAGGTCAAGACTAAGATCCGGGCCTTCAATGACATTAGATGCTGCTGTCCTGTCTGTGCCTGTTTGTGGTGAGTATGTTGAGGTCGTGGAGAGATTCACTTACCTTGGCAGTGATATTCATGTCTCTGCTGGCTGCGAGTCAGAGGTCAACAGACGTCTCGGTTGGGCCTGGGGAGTCATGGATTCAGTGGATAATGAGGTGTGGCGCTGCTGGCACCTGTGTGGGAGGACGAAAGTCCGAGTCTTCAGGTCCTTGGAGCTTCCAGTCTTGCTCTATGGATGTGAGACTTGGACTCTGACCAGGGATCTAAGATGGAGACTTAATTCCTTTGGTACCAGGTCTCTTCGGAGAATCCTTGGCTGTCGCTGGTCGGACTTTGTGTCCAACGAGCGGTTGCTGAGAGAGACTCAAGTGAGATGTGTTACCTACAGAGTCAGTGAGTGTCAACTGCGGCTGCACGGACATGTGGCTCGTTTTCCTGACGCTGATCCTTCTCAACGGATTCTCTCAGCGAGGGAGTCTCATGAGTGGAGGAGGCCAATGGACCAACCACGTTCCATGTGGTTGCAGCAGGTTGATCAGCATCTTAAGGAGATGGGGATGGGCCAGGCATCTGCCTGGGGGATGTCCAGACGGAGGCCCCTGCAGTACCAGCGGAAAGTTGCCGCAGTGACGCGCTGCTCTGGTGCATGCTCTCATATCTGACATGACCTGATATTTAATCAGTGTTAAAACGTTATGGTTCAATTCGATATTACAATGTTCTGGTCACTTAGATATTAAAACGTTGTGGTTAAATTTGATATTAAAATGTTATGGTTAATTAGATATTAAAATGTAATGGTTAAATTCGATATTAAAATGTTATGGTTACATTATATATTAAAACATTATGGTTAAATTAGATATTTAAATGTTATGGATAATTTAGATATTAAAATGTAATGGTTAAATTAGATATTAAAATATAATGGTTAAATGAGATAACAAAACATTATGGTTAAATTAAATATCAAAATGTTTTGGTTCAATTAGACATTAAAATGTAATGGTTAAATTAAATATTAAAATGTTATGGATAATTTAGATATTAAAATGTTATGGTTAAATTAGTTATTAAAATGTTATGGTTAAATTCTATATAAAATGTAATGGTTAAATTAAATTTGAAAACATTATGGTTAAATTAGATATAAAATGTTTTGGTTGCATGATATTAAAATGTTATGGTTAAATGAGATGTTAAAATGTTATGGATAAATTAAATTAGATATTAAAATGTTATGGTTAAATTGGATAACAAAACGTTACGTTTAAATTAAATATAAAATGTTATGGTTACAAGAGATATTAAAGTGTTATGGTTCAATGCGGTATTAAAATGCTGTGGTTAAAGGAGATCGAAATATTATGGTTAAATTCGACCAAAAGGTTACATTTAGATTACATTAAATTATGCAAAAGTGTAAATGTTATGGTTAAATTATATGGAAAAATTATCTGGTAAAATTAGACATAAATATAAGGGTATGTTCTTTTGAACATACGAGTCCCCAAGGACCATGAAGGGTATGTTGTTCTTGTTGTTAAAGGCCGTTATGGGAACACAGAAATAAGGGTACGTTTAGCAGCGTCATCATGGTTGGTGTCTCGCAATATAATATATTAGCGCGATTAAAAATACCGTTTTTTTCTTGCATCTTCATGTCTGTCAAAAAACCAGTGTCAAGGTGCACAACTACAGCTCATAACCTATCCATTGAGGTGTTTTTCGCCCCCCCCCCCCGCTTTCCCGTTTTCACGCCACTGTCCACACAAAATTCATCAATGAATTCTATACAGAGTCCGAGGGACTCAACCAGAAAAAAGAATTGTCACAAACGCATAAATATCGGCCTCTGCACATGTTCGAGATCAACCCAGTATTACTTTATATCTCAATTAAAAATCACGTAAAAAAAAAAAAAAAAGATCACATGAGAGGGAGTACTTGTACGAAACATTCCACATCCATCAGCATTCCTTCCCTACCATGTACATCCATATACATCCAAATGCAAGAGTGGTTCAAGGTTGAGGTCAACTTCATGTTATAAAAATTAAAATAAATTTTTTTTAATGTATTGAAATGGTGATAAGCTCATTGATGTCAAACCTTGATGCAATTTCCTGAGAAAAACTATGATGGGTACACTGCCATTTTTGTACATGCTTTGGCAACTTCCTCAATAGTAAATTTAATGCCATTTGGATGCTATTTGAGTGATCCAAATATATTAAAATAACAGGTGACAGCATAGAGGTGGGGGATGATCTAAACTTTCAAACCCACCTCTGCTAAATTAAGTTGCCACACTTTGTGTGAGTGTGAAGAATATCAAGTAGACATTAAACTCTTGCCCCGAGACAGCACACCTGGCTGTCACCTGAACATTGCGCACCTTAGTTGAAGTTATTGGAGCATTTAACAATGCAAACCCTCACAAAAGTATTTGTCCAGGTATCCCCTTTCAAACACAGGGGTGATTTAATAAAGTAGATCTGCTAAAAACAGACACGACACACACACACACACACACACACACACACACACACACACACACACACACACACACACACACACACACACACACACACACACACACACACACACACACACACACACACACACACGATGTATGCACCTCATTGCACTCGAGAATATATATATATATATATATTTTTTAATTATTATTATTTATTATTATATATTATTATTGAGAATATTTTTTTTTATCAGAGCCATTTTTAAAGCGCTTTATCATGTAAACAAATAAGTATGTGAAAGACATGCAGATAATCACATTGTGCAGTAATTTATGAATTTTGGCCAGTTTTATTTTCTCCTTCACAAACAACCAAATATTGCACCCGTTTCAGACCATATACCTTTAGCATGGCTGCCATTGATTTTACCCAGAATGCTTTGACCAGCGTTTACATCAACTCATGTACAACGCACTCAGAGTAGACAATATTATTGCATAAAATCTCGAAAATGAAATATATTTTACAGGTTGTACAATAAATAAATCCACATCAACCTTGAACCACCTTAGTTTCAGGCCCTTTTAGTTTTCTGTTGCAGTAAGTCTCATTACACTCGGTCTCATCTTACCAGCAGACTCTTCATATCCGCCTTCTGGAACACTGTATAGTGGAGAACAAATAAGTATTAACAATACATAAGCAAAGGGGATGGACAAATGAGACATTGCAGCACTTTTATCTGTCTTTTAAAGCATGTACAGCCATCGACTATTGCTCCGCATTAGTGGCCTACCCTCAATCAACAGCCACCATTGGTTTTAGCTGCACTACAAGCAACTGCATTTTCCTGAATAACATTTTGGAAAATTCAAGCAAAGAATCATGAGAAGTGGCTCCAATAATTTCCACAAGGCTGCATAAAACATGGAGAATAGATAGATATGTCAGCACCAGAAAAGAGGCTTGCGAGGCGACTCCCATTATAACCAGGCACCAGAATCGTACTCAAGTCAAAACTAGCAACCTCACCTTTGAGGGATAACTGTCATGACACAAAGCACATTCAACACTTGCATACTGGGCAACAAAAAGTTAGAATATGTACACTGAGAGTTGCTTTCAACTTCAAAAGGTTGAGCAAGTCACAAAAATAGATTACTCATTTATTTTCTGCAACTTTCTCAACTATTTATAGCAGCAGCCAAACAACTCACTGAATGACATAATGTGGGTGATTAAACCAGGTGATTGTAATCGTGTTCTATGAGCTCTCAAGTTCCAAATGTTTCCAAAGTTCCAATTGTGAACATCCTTTTGGCCCTTTCTGCTCGTTCCAACAATTACACTGTCTGAGACAGGAGGTATGCAACAACTCATTTTGTCAAAGAAAATCCCCTCAGTCATTGTTTAACACAATATTGTCACGTTACATGGGGGGGGGGGGGTGATGTGAGGGGTGGTCAAGACTGCACACCGAAGACCAAGACCCTGAATACCAAGTCCAGACCACACCCCAAAGGAGAAACACAACACAAACCTACCCCAAGACAGAAATAACAACCCAATTACAGGGTCAGGAAGTAAGCCTGAAAAAAAGCACGCCCAAATAACCTGTTATTCAGGAAGAGAGACTCATTTCACATTGGTGGTAATTTAAAAAACAACCCCCCTTATGAATAAATTATCACAGGAAATATGATTGCTCAAATCTTTGCTTAGTCACTTAACCATACGTCACACAAGGATGGATGGCAAACTTCACAAAAGATTGTACAGTCCAAACCGAGAAAGGCACTCAGTAGAGTGCATACCTTCGCAGGGATCCAGATTTTCACCAAAATTGAATCAATTCATCCTAAATATGCACTTCAGGTCCAATCTGCATGAGTCACACACCCAACCTGTCCACCAAGTTTCATCAGCATCCGTCCATAACTTTTGAGATATCATGCTATCTTATCACTCAATGTCCAATCACACAATGAAGTGATATCAATGTTTTAGTCCTATCACTCAATGGTGAAGAATAATGAGAAAAAAATTCTCGTTTTTCTAGTTTTCATCAATGATCTCTCCGACTCTGGAAAATCCTCTTCATTTCTTTGCTGATGACTCCACCCTCTGCCGTACCAACTAACGATTTTAACCGAACATCTGTAATCCTACAGACCGGCAAGCAGCAGCCTCTTCACTCTGCAGATCTGGATAAAATCACAAGCTGATCAAACACTTGGAACGTGTCTTTCAATCCTGACAAATGTCATACTCGCACTGTCTCTGCGAAAGGAACGCCTGGAGCCCCCCCCCACCTCCCCCATCTACTTTCTCAACAATCCTCTTGAAGAAGTCCTTTCATTCAAGCTTCTGGGTCTCACGATCTGCCATGATCTTTCCTGGGAAAGCCACATTTCCAAGCTGGCCTCCAAAGCCAGTCGCCGACTGGGCATCCTACATCATGCAAAGTCCTTCCTTGGCACACCTGAGCTCCTGACCAAATACAAAGCTTTCGTCTGCAGCCTGTTGGAGTATTGATCTCCCCTCTGCGCTGGTGCTTCTGCCTCTCACCTTTCTCAGCTTTATGCTGTGAAAACCAAAGCATTTAGGATCATTGGTATCTCCCGCGATAAGGCCAAGTCTTTGGGTCTCTCACCGCAGGCAAGTCGGTGGTCTTTCTGTCTTCTACCATCTCCTCTCCGGCCATCAATTGGATGAAAATTGAGGAAATTTAGAAACTTGACAGTTGTTGACCCTTTGACGTCAAAAACAATAGCCTTCTTGCTTTTGATGAACTCAACCATGTGGTGAAGTTTCGTGAAGATCAGTTTAAAATTGTGACCTGAAGGTGATTGACAAACAGACACAGACAGACAGAATAACGCACAAGACCAACCAATACACTTGAAAAATTCTCGATTTTCACAAGTAACAAACAAACAAGCAGACAGACTAGATGGTATTCATGGAATACTTACCCCATGCAGTCTTGAGAAGGACTTGGTGTAAGCCAACTGTTCTGGCGGCAAATTTGAAATTACATCTATCTACACTTCCGAGGTAAATGTGTACAAATTATACTTCGAAAAGTCTGGTCGAGAGTACATTCATAAGCTTTTACAAAGTAGCTTTTCGTCTCGTTCTCAAGTGTTTTCATAACTACCAAGACTGATAAAGACAACAGAATAGATTGATAAAGTGTAAATCGGGAGATCGTTCTCACGCCAAATTGTACTTCTTCTTATTTGCTTGCTTCACAAGTGAAGCACAATAAAGGCTGAAGCGATTAAAATAATGTACCAATCCAAATAGTCCCCCTACTCCTCTGGCACCTTAAAGGGAGACCCTGATGGAGAAGCAGGAGAACTGGCAACCGAGATGGGACAAAGTTTTCTCACATGAAAGGCGAGAGAGAATGGCGATTGTGTACATGTATATCGTTTTTGTTTTTACTGGGACTATCATGTTACGATAAAATAAGTCTTTAATGTCGCCCATTCTTCCAAAATAAATGAAAATAAGTCTCAAAATCTTCAGTTTACAACACCGTACGTCACTTTTTCCATCATTGAATGCGCTGATTTATCGACAGTTTTAAAATTGCAGCAGAACGCGTTGACCAAATTTTTTTCAATATTTTATCTAGCCGATAACAGATATCGCCCAGCCCGAACGGAAACTCAGCATTTGTTTTTTTCTGCCCCAGTCTTGGTGGGTTAACAGTGATGCTGTCACATCCACGTTATATTGCACAGCAACACTTACTCAGAGATTATGATAAAACATGTTATACGTGCATGAACAGGATAAAAAAAATCCTTGATATTCCAAACCGAATCAACATTCTTACAATAAACATATCCTCCACCAAGACAACAATAAATAAATAAAAAACTAGAAGGGCATTCTTCGACGTCACAACGTCACCAGATATGCTTCCACCTTCGGGTGTTTCACAAAATTTATTTTCACAAAATTTTGCCACATCGCTTTTTGTCTTGTTCCAATTGGCATTGTAAGCATCTGTACCAAAAATGGAGTCAATTGCTGCACATTTAGGGGTGGCACACTTTTTCACAATGTTGACGTTTTTTTCTATATTCAGGAATAATGGCAACAAGAACGAAATGTAACTTGCTCGAGAAGCCCCCTCTTCCTTCCATTTTAGGAGCTCGCCTTCCCTCAAAGGAGCAAGTGCTACTCCACCTCCTCTATCATATTGAAGAGCAGAAGGCATTATCAAAGGCCACAACAGCAACAATGGATGAAGTAAAGAAGATATGGGAGAGAGCCAGTTTACCGACAATGACGGATGCCAATCTTCGAAAAAATATCAAGAAGCTGTATGCGGAGTGCAAGAAACTAATAAAAGAGCAAAACAGAGACGGATGGAGCTCTTTTACGTCGTGAAACTTGGCTAGGGGATCTTCAGGACCTCTTCGATATTGCTGCAGCAAACATATTCGACCTGAAGACCCCCGAAGAAGACAAAGAATTTCTAAGGCGCCAAAGAGAAGACCGGATGTCATGCTCTTTTGGATCTGTAGACAAGGTTCAGCAAGGGAAGGATAAGAGAAAGAGGGCAAGAGAAGCTGAGAGAAACGCAAGAGCTGAACACAGTGCAGAAACAATGGCAAAACAAGTGTATCCGAGATATTCACACGCTATCTCGATTGAGGGAAGAAGTTGGACAAGATTCATCAACAGCCTCTGAAAATGGTTCAGACAAAGACTTCGCGTACAGGGCAATGCCTGCCAAGCCCAGCCATATCTCACATGCAGGATTAAAGAAGCGAGGGTCATCTGAAGTACTTGTTGCTTCATTGACAACAACATGGGACAGAGAGGGTCTATCCAATCGTCAGGCTGCAGCATCCTTCATAGTGACAGCAAAGAGCTTGGGACATGACGTTAGCAATTACTCAGTAAGTTCCACAACTGTCCATAGAGCTCGCAGCAAGAACAGAGCAAAGGTGGCATCTCAGTGGGAGTCTGAAGCTTTTCGTGATCCACCTCTTCTAGTGCTTCATTGGGATGGCAAACTATTGCCTCAAGCCACCTGCCAGCGCAACCATGAAGACAGGATTTAATTGCAGTCATTGCCAGTGGGGTGGATTTTGAAGAACTTTTGGGAGTTCCAGTGGCAGCTGATGGGTCTGGGAAGGAGGTGGCTGACATGGTCGTGAAACAAGTTCGACGCCTAGCTTTGGAGGACAAGATAATTGGAATGTCATTTGACACTACTGCCTCAAACAGTGGCATGCTTTCAGGAGCATGCATGCGACTACAGAATGAACTGGGCAAGGATCTCCTATGGTTGGCCTGCAGGCATCGCGTCTATGAACTCGTGCTCAAGCATTCTTTCAAAGCAGCCTGTGGTCCATCAAGTGGCCCGGACATACCCATCTTCAAAAAGTTTCAAGCTGAGTGAGATCAGATTAACAAGACAGATTACACCACCTTGAATTTGGATTCGATGGATAAATACTTTCAAGGTCGGCATGCCATTGTTGTGCCCTTTTTGAAGAGAGCAATTACTGCCAAACATCCAAGGTAGGACTACGCTGAGCTGTTGAACTTGTGTCTGCTCTACTTGGGGGGATTTGAGAAGTCTGAACCTGAGGGCAACCAGGATGCACAAGGCCTTGCAGTTGACACTGAGTTCCATTTTCGAGCACCAGGAGCTTACCATCAGGCACGGTGGATGGCTAAGGCCATTTACTGCGTCAAAATAACTTTATTTGAGGCCCACACGAGACTGACATTGAAGCAGAAGCGATCAGTGAGGAAAGTTACCAACTTTGTCTGTTTCATCGACATAATGTATTGGCATGAGTCTTCCCTGGCAACACATGCTCCAAAGAATGATTTGGACTTGATCCAGAGTTTGCATCTGTATCCGGATCAAACCATTGCAGAGCATTGGACGACATTTGTGGTATCTGTCGGAAGATCTCATTGCCCTGGCATTTTTTGATGCTTGCATTGACGCTGAAGAAAAGGAGACAATGCTGAGAAATCTTGAAAGACGCCCTGGGAAGATGCTCAAAAGACTTGATGCAAAGTCTTTCTTACGCAAGAGCAGTACAGCTACCATCTCTAGCCTCGTCACTCGCCGCTCAATCCACTTCTTTGAGGTTCTTACTGAAGGCCAAATTGATGGCAGAAGTAACCCTAATGATGTGAGGTCCATTCTCACATATGAGAATCTGCGTCAAAAAGTTCATTCCTTGAAGGTCATCAATGACAGCGCAGAGAGAGGCATTGCCCTTATTAAACGCTGTCAACAATCTGTGCGAAACGAAGACCAAAAGCAATTTTTGCTCCGTGTTGTGCAAGGACACAGAGATAAAGTATAAAAGAGAACAAAGTCATCATACAGTGAATATAGTGTTTGAACTCTTCTAATGTTCTTACTCATTTAGTATAAGTACAGGGAAAGATTATTAATGACCATACTTATCTTTATATCGTTCAAGTTTCTGTTTCCTGTGAAAGTTACGCATTCTTAGGTTGAGCAATAAAAATTGTGAAAAAGTGTGCCACCCTTTACTGGTGTCCTATTGGCTCAATTTTTGGTACAGATGTTCAAAATGTCAATAGGAACAAGGCAAAATGCGATCTGGCAAAATTTGGAAAACTTTTACTGATACAATTATATTGTGAACCACCCTATTCCACCTACAGTATTACATCATCATAATACTTGCACCAAGTTTGATTTAAATCCCTGAACCCAGATTCAAAATATTAAAATAATTCTGGCTGCCAGACCATGCGTTTGATCAGGTTGATATTTAAGACATATATATTCCCCATGACTACTAGATCATAATTGTGGTTTCATGTCGATTGATGAAGCACTCAATGCAAGAGTAGGAATTTTTAAAAGATTTTTGTTCAATCCAATACGGCCAATACGGCCATGTAATCCAATCAGTAAGACCATGTGACCTATTGATTAATTGTGAACACCCTGTATCACGAAGGATTGGGGAACATGTGGGTGAAGTTTCCCCTCGACCTGTCAATCCATTCTGGAGAAGATATTTAAAAGTTTATTCTTCAAAAAAAACATAGCTGCCAAACCATGTGCCTATGATGTCATAGGTTGAGAACTTTTTGTTCCTCATGGAGAGACGATCATAACTATAAAGTTTCACTTTGATATGTTCAGCCATTTGAGATTTTTGAAGGACTTCATGTTAAAAAAAAAAATGCCTGCTGAACCACATGAACGATAACATCATCAATTTTTACCCCCCATTCAATTTAGCCCGAAATGACACTCAAAATTGTGTCAATCAGATAAGCGGTTGCAGAGAAAAGAGAAAATTAGCATGGACAGACGCATGTGAAGACAACCCAAAAACAATGCCTCCGGGGACTTCATTCGCGGAGGCATTAAAAATAAATAAATTTTAAAAAGCATACAAAAGTGAAAATCTCCTTTTCAATAACGAGGCGCGTATGCTCGTCACTTCGCTGATGGGCTGAATCAAAGGACAGCACGTTGCACTCCACGGTCATATTGCAAGTCTATCTGTGATGCTTCATGAGAATGTAAAATTAAGTTAAAATGCATGAAAAAGGAACTTTTACAAGTTGTTGTCGCTACTGTTGTCTTGGCTGTTGTTTTTGTTTGTCTGCACCTTCCATGTACTTGTATATATTTTTCGATTGCTTCGAGAAGCATTACATTTTATATTTCTGGGTGCTCCTTTGGTATTCGTCACACTTTATTTATAAAGGGTTCCTACTCTGCCAAAAAATGGAAGAACAGTGTGTCCAATTTCACGATTTAGAGAAAAATCAGTTTAGTTTCAGTGCTTAGCGGCAACTACTGCGTTGAACTAAAGTTCACTGAGAGCTATGACTTATGTGAAGAGATAGAGGAGATACTGCAGATGTGATTTCATGTAAAAGCTGATATTCGACAAAAATGGATACACTGTGTTCTTCCATTTTTGGGCAGGACTGTCGTAGAATAATATAAATGGTACTTGATATTGTTACGGTTGTGAGGGTAGATGGAAGAATTTAATTGGGAACAAGTCTGAAGATGACGATGGTTCACGAGCGGTATTCGACGATGTAGATTGTTTCAGAAGTCAAGGATGAGACAATGTGATAATATTTGACCAAGTTATAAAAATGATCAGCATGATGTGGTACGAGTGACAGGTTATTAGCTGCAAAATGTCGAAAACCCGGTTTCGTTCAACAACTTTCAAAATTTGACCTTTGCATAACCTTTAAAGGTCACAAAACAATGTTGTAAAATAAGGAAACAGGATACGTGCTATAGCTTTTTGGAGTTAGTTCGTCGAAGGTCGAAACCCCGGTTCGATACCCACAACTTTGAAAATTTGACCTTTGTGAACTTTAAAGATCAAAGGTCAAGGATTATGAGCTTTGGTGCAAAACTTCCTCTGGAACATTCCAGGAACAATATAATGTCATATAGGCTATATGGCATTTCGCACTCCTCGGATTATCCATACTTTGATGAAATCAGCGTAAAAACAAACTTGAAGGGGGCGCCACGGGCAAGGTGTTCGAGATAGAGCAAAATGGTTTCAAGACTTTAGGTGGGGAATGACCTCAAGATGATGCATAAAAAAATTGTCATCCGAGCTCTCAAAGTTTGGGCGGTCGTATTTTTATGTCAAAATTCGCAATTTTCTAAGTTCGTGACCTTGTGACCTTGACCTTGGGATGAAAATGAAAAATCGAGCTCCTTGGGGCTATGCAGGTGCCATTAGGCTAACCAAATTCGACAAACCCCCTCAGAGAAGATGTAAATTGAAATCGGCTACCCTCTAAAAACACATGTTTTTTGGGCGTGGCTCCACCCATAATGGGCGCACTACACCCATTCTCAGGAAAACACAACTATATCATGATATAAACCTCCCACCAAAATTTTAACAGGATCGGATCAAAACCCAAGGAGCTATGTTCGGGACAGACAGACAGACAAGCCGGTAGGCGGACATGGGTAGTCGACTACCCAATAGAACCTGACGCGATGGGCCCGTTCGATGGGGAATGACCTGAGGATTAAGCACAAGAAAATTCATGATTCTCGCTTCAAGGGTTAATACTGCAGATTGTTTTTTCGTAAAATACCCCCACATTTAGAGGTTTTTCGGCCGTTGCTAGGCAACGGAGGGGTCCATGGCAACTGTTCTTTCTCACACATAACTAGGACAAACCATGAACCTACCATACCAGTTTCATGTATATTTGACTCATAGTCTCTGAGATATAACGAACTACGTTTTTTATTTTTATCGACCAGGGTTCATTCAAAGTCTATCTTCTCCGACAGTTTTCATAGGATCCGGCTTGAAATTTTTGACAATATGGCTGAATGTACTGCCCACAGTCGCTCGTGGCCCGATTTTTGAAAAAAATTAATTTTTTTTTATGATTTTTCAAAAAATTCAAAGTCCCGTTGCTTGGCAACGGTGGTGTCCATAGCAACGGTTCTCATTTGCACACAACTAGGTCATGGTATGAACCTACCAACCAAGTTTCATCAAAATCGCCATTGTATGAACGGAGCACTGGACCGAACAGAGGGACAGACAGACAAACATATCGACGGAAATACTGATAATAAGGGTAGAACAAATTTCCCAAAAAAAATTTTTGAATTTTTTTTTTTTTTAAGACGAGATCAACTACCCAACAGACACACCCCAATAACAAATCGAGTGGTCACTTACTGACTAGTGAACCAATAATTCCACGAGCATACAAGGAGAGACCACTAGGCCCATTACACTGTCACACAACACCCCCGTGTACACCAACCGACAACTAACACCCCGGCATACACCCACCGACAATTAACACCCCCGTGCACCCCCAACGACAACAAATACCCCAGCGCACCCACCACCGCCTCCGCACACCCCCACCGACAAGCTAACACCGCCACGCACCTCCACCGACAAGCTAACACCCCCACCGACAAGCTAACACCCCCACAAACCCCCACCGACAAGCTAGCGCCCCCACACACCCCACCAAGCTAACACCCCCACGCACCTCCACTGACAAGCTAACACCCCCACCGACAAACTAGCGCCCCACCGACAAGCTAACGCCCCCACCGACAAGCTAACGCCCCCACCGACAAGCTAACGCCCCCACCGACAAGCTAACGCCCCCACCGACAAGCTAACGCCCCACCGACAACCTAACGCCCCACCGACAACCTAACGCCCCCACCGACAAGCTAACGCCCCCACCGACAAGCTAACGCCCCCACCGACAAGCTAACGCCCCCACCGATAAGCTAGTGCCCCCGCACACCCTCGCGCACCTGCACTGACAAGCTAACACCCCCACAAACCCCCGACAAGCTAGCGCCCCCACACACCCCACCAAGCTAACACCCTCACGCACCTCCACTGACAAGCTAACACCACCACCGACAAGCTAACGCCCCACCGACAAGCTAACGCCCCACGACAAGCTAACGCCCCCACCGACAAGCTAACGCCCCACCGACAAGCTAACGCCCCACCGACAAGCTAACGCCCCCACCGACAAGCTAACGCCCCCACCGACAAGCTAACGCCCCACCGACAAGCGAGTGCCCCCGCACACCCCCGCGCACCTGCACTGACAAGCTAACACCCCCACCGACAAACTAACACCACCGCCGACAAGCGAACGCCCCCGCACACCCCCACCAACAAGCTAACACCCCCGAACATCCCCAGCGACAAGCTAACACCCCCGTGCACCCCCAACGACAAGCTAACGCCCCCGCACACCCCCACCGCTTGGCCACAGATTGGAAACGAACAACCAAGCAGCTTGCATTGCGCTCGCCAAGTGGCTTAAGCACTCAGGCAAGCACTTCAACAAAACGGTTGACAAGGAACGGCAGGCTCGGCAAGCGTTTAGCCATCAATCATACAAACAGCATGGACCCGGAGATGGCTGGGATGTGAAGCAATGTCCCAACTGGACAAATGAGCACATCGGAACAACTGATGAAATCGATTGAGATTTTGAAATTTCGCTGAAATTAAGAGATTCTCGAGGTTATGGCATGTGCAGAAATGAAATAAAGCTACGAATGAGCGTTTACAAGCATTGCAATGTGTCCAGCGATTTGTAGGTATGATGATCAGGCATTGGATGATGTGAGTGAGGAAAGTGACAAAAAAATATATCATTCAGAAACTGTTGTGGCCTGTTCCAAGTCAAGGCATTGCTGAGTAGGCTAAAAAAAATGGCGAATTAAGACCCCAGCAAAGGGCAGGATGAGCCTTGATAAAGGATATAATTAAATAAGGCCGTTATTATCTTCGAAAGGGGTGTTTTAATTAACCCAAACACCCAATTTTCACTCTTGCACTCTCTTGGAGTTCCCTTAGTTTGCGTGCAAAGTTTCAGGCCACAAGGTGTTTTGGAGTTATGAAGGAGACACATCCACTACAACTGTCACAAGTCTGAAGATGACGATGGTCCACGATCGGTATTTGACGATGTAGATTGTTTCAGAAGTCAAGGATGAGACAATGTGATAATGTTTGACCAAGTTATAAAAATGATCGACATGATGTGGTACGAGTGACAGGTTATTAGCTGAAAAATGTCGAAAACCCGGTTTCGTTCAACAACTTTCAAAATTTGACCTTTGCATAACCTTTAAAGGTCACAAAACAATGTTGTGGACATTAAAATAAGGAAACAGGATACGTGCTATAGCTTATTGGAGTAAGTTCGTCGAAGAAGGTCAAAAACCCGGTTTGATTCCCACAACTTTGAAAATTTGACCTTTGTGAATTTTAAAGGTCAAAGGTTAAGGATTATGACCTTTGGTGCAAAACTTCCTCTGGAACATTCCAGGAACAATATAACGTCATATTGGCTTTATGGCATTTCGCACTCGTCGGATTATCCATACTTTGATGAAATCATCGTAAAAACAAACTTGAAGGGGGCGCCACGGGCAGGGTGTTCGAGATAGAGAAAAATGGTTTCATGAGTTAATGGGGAATGACCTCAAGATTATGCATAAAAAATATTGTCATCCTAGCTCTCAAAATTTGGGCGGTCGTATGATTTTTATGTAAAAATTTGAAATTTTCTAAGTTCGTGACCTTGTGACGAAAATGCAAAATTGAGCTCCGTGGGGCTATGCAGGTGCCATTGGGCTAACCAAATACCGAAAACCCCTGCCAGATTCGACAAATCCCCAAGGAGAAGATGGATTTTCATGTCAAAATTCGCAATTTTCTAAGTTCGTGACCTTGACCTTGGGACGAAAATGAAAAATAAATAAATAAATAAATAAAAATCGAGCTCCGTTGGGGCTATGCAGGTGACATTGGAATAACCAAATACCGAAACCCCTGCCATATTCGACAAACCCCCAAGGAGAAGATGCAAATTGAAATCGGCTACCCCCTAAAAACACAATTCGCAATTTTCTAAGTTCGTGATCTTGTGGCCTTGACCTTGGGACGAAAATGAAAAATCGAGCTCTGTGGGGCTATGCAGGTGCCATTGGGCTAACCAAATACTGAAACCCCAGCCAGATTTGACAAACCCCTCGGAGAAATTTTTTACGTCAAAATTCGCAATTTTCTAAGTTCGTGATCTTGTGACCTTGACCTTGGGACGAAAATGAAAAATTGAGCTCCGTGGGGCTATGCAGGTGCCATTGGGCTAACCAAATACCGAAACCCCTGTCAGATTCGACAAACCCCCGAGGAGAAGATGCAAATTGAAATTTTGCGAAGATGCGGAGGATATCGGCGTGATTGAGAGGAAGGTCAGGTGGGCACATTTTGAGAGTGCATGGGGGAGCATTATGCTGAATAGGACGAGAGATCGGCAGAGCCCACGCATGAGGTCAGTGTGAGGAACGCACGAGGCAGAGATGATTCGGAAGAGAATCAAAGGCGGGAGTTCAGGGCTTGCAAATTTTTAGAGAGCCGTGATCATAGCGGAGGCAAGAGTTGCATTGTTTGGAGAGGCGAGAGCGGAGGGTGAAGCGCACGCTGACGAGGACGACGAGACCATTGAATTGGTGTTGAGGTGATTTGGCTCGCGTGGTAAAGCAAGACGCAGGCTTTTGGCTCTTGGTTGGGTCGGTGAGGACGATCGGAGCACACAAAGCCGTGACACTGGGGCTCTGAGCCTTGGTGTGGAGTGCTGCTCGCGGATTGCCTGGCGTGTGTTTGTCCCACTACGAGAGAAGCGCCATTTTGTGAGCGTCTGCACGTGCGAATAGGAGCGCCTCGATTCCAAGTTCCACAAGGACCAGCTCTGGGCCAAGCTAAGTACGAGGTTTCTTCTTTTTATTTTGTGTTCCCTTTGTCTGTATTTGAGTCTATGCAAGGAGGCACCTCGACTGTAGAATTTATTTCATGCTGTGATCATTACCTTTTGAATTATTGTCCTTTGTAAATATTTGTCTATTTTCATTAAATATGTTCATTTTAAGAAACTGTATTCGTGTATTTGTCGTGGGGTTCGAGTATGAACACCCTGTGCATCAGTTTCATTCCCCATGCTCCTCGCCCCCCCCCCCCCGCCATTGCGCCCCATGCCCTTCGAGCACGTGTTATAATCTCTGTGGATCAACATGTCCGCCTCCTATTAATATGGAACCGCTCGGCCGTCCGGGGGCTGGCGGTGTTAACCGCCCGTCACCACAATTTGGGTCAGGGGGGTAACCTGGGCCAGCCACCCACACGACAACATGTATATCTAGGAAAACTATGTGCTCAAACCAGGAATCTAACCCAGGTCTTCCCGGTCTGGGCGCGGTTTTCCCACATGTACATATTATGTCGGTTTGCCTGTTCATTTATACAATTATATAAATGGCACGGTTGGAACCACGACTTTAAACCATCAATTCCCGCATCTTCCTCTTTCCTCCCAGAAAGACGAGCTTGTAAAATGGGCATATTTATGATTAAACAGACAAATTTTTGTTTCAAGCAAATTTATTATTAGATTTCCAACCAAGTAAATATATTATTGCCTTTCCAACGGCAGCATTTACATGATGCTGTGACAGCAGGAACCCTTTAGAATCAAGTGTGACAAACAGACACTACCCCTTTCGATGGATGCATTTCATCATTTAACCCAAAATACATAAAATCAGCGACAAAAATGTAGAGAGATCACAGATCAGGCCAATGGATGTGCCTGTTTAAGTGTTCCCATCTAAGCATCTCGATCAGGATGCTGGGATCCCAAATGCAAATGTCTATACTTTGTCAACATATCCATTATCTAATTAATTAATTAACAGCCAAACAACCCTCATAAGATCATGCATTGTTCATATTACATTCTCCGAAACAAAGGCACATAAATGAGCAAACATGCCCTTGGGGCCTAATCAAATCCTAAACAATCCGAGCTGACACAACCACAGTTCCCACACCCGTATTGACCTCTCCTCACCTTCTATCCCTTGTGCTCTCTGAAGGTCTGCTACGGTAATCGCTACCTCCACCACCGCTCTTTCTTTCATAACTCTGATATTCACGGGACTCCGTATGGGAAGAACGGTCCCCATGGTAATCACGTGTGGATGAAGACTCAGAGGATCGATGTCCATGAAAAACACCTGGGAGATGGGTCAGATTGAGACTTTTTCAATCAAAAATGTTTCCTGTTGGCTGAGAAACAAAAGTTTTCATGTAGTGGGAATGGCAACACGAGGTAAAAAAAACAAACAAGTTTTCTTCAATTGAGTACACAACAAATCATATCCATGAGAAAAAACAAAATGGAAATTGCACCGTGCATGTTAAAAACAAGTTTCAATCAGAGATTGCAGACTCTCACCAGGACTCGTTTTGTGCGGCGTTTGTGTGGAATGTCGACTATGCATTGACGACATTCGCATATTATGTGCAGAGAGACAGACAGACAAACAAACAAAGAGAAATGTCATGCATATCACGATACTTTCAAAATCCAAATAAACTAGTTGCCATGGAAACAACAATTTCCATTTTTTAAAAATTTACCTATCAAGTGCTTGGCGTCATTGATTGTTGTGCATAACAAATTTGGCTGATAAATTTTCTAACTGTGGACTCATAGGTGTTTTACATGTTTTGGGTGGGGGTCAAAGGGGTCAAAGCGGTGTAAGGGCCCAAAGGGTTGAAGAAGTCCAAATGATTTAAGGACAAAAGGGGTCTGAAGGATTTAAGGGGTCTAAAAAGTCAAAAGGATCTTAAGGTCTGCAGGGTTGAAAGGTCTACAGGATATGAATGGTGTGAAGGTCTGAAGGCTTAAATGTCTGAACAAGTCCAAAAAGGGTGTAAGGGGGTCCAACGTGTCTAAAGGGTGTTAAAAGGTCCACAGATGAGGAGAGGTCTACAGGGGGTGTGTAAAGGTCTACAGGTGGAGTGTAAAGGTCTACAGGTCAGGTCAGGTATGGGAGCATGCGCCAGAGCAGTGCGTCGCTGCGTCCACTTTCCACCGGAACTCCAGGGGCCTCCGTCTGGCCATCCCCCAAGCAGATGCCTGGCCCATCCCCATCTACTTGAGATGCCGATCAACCTGCTGCAACAAGGAGGCATGTGGACGGCCCCTTGGCCTCCTCCACTCACGAGACTCCCCAGCTGAGAGAATCTGGTGAGCAGGATCAGCGTCAGGTAAACGAGCCACGTGTCCATACAGCCGAGGCTGACGCTCACGGACTATGCAGGTAACAAATCTCATTTGAGTCTCTCTCAGCAACCGTTCGTTGGACACAAAGCCCGACCAGCGATAGCCAAGGATTCTCCGAAGAGACCTGGTACCAAAGGAATTAAGTCTCCGTCTCAGATCCTTGGTCAGAAACCAAGTCTTGCATCCATAGAGCAAGACTGGAAGCACCAAGGACCTGAAGACTCAGACTTTCGTCCTCCCGCACAGGTACCAGCAGCGCCAAACCCCATTATCCAGTGAATCCATGACTCCCCAGGCCCAATCCAGATGTCTATTGACCTCTGACTCACAGCCAGCAGAAAAATGAATATCACTGCCAAGGAAAGTGAATCTCTCAGTGACCTCAACATCCTCACCACAAACAGGCACAGACAGGACAGCAGCATCCAAGATGTCATTGAAAGCCTGGATCTTAGTTTTGACCCGGGAAACCCGTAATCCCAGCGGCTCAGACTCCTCATTCAGCACCGAGAGGGCCCAAAAAGGATATCTAAAGTCTCCGCAAAGATGACTGCACCATCTGCGACATCAAGGTTCGAGATCTTGACATTCCCAAACGATGCACCGCAGCTTGATCTCTCCGACATCCTCCCAAGAATGCAGTCCATACAAGTGCTGAAAAGTGTGGGGGCCAGTACACACATCTGAAGAACTCCAGTAACAACTGGAAATAAGTCAGAGATGGTACCACCACATCTCACAGTACCAGAGTGGAGTTCAGACATCAGATCGATCAGTTTTGGTGGCACCCCATGAAGACCAAGAATCCTCCAGACGGCATCCCGATTCACTGAATCAAACGTTATATAGAGATCAACATCGGCTGCAAGCAGCCCCTGCTGAAACTCTCGTCTGCGTTCAGTGAGGACCAGAAGAGCAAGGATACGGTCAATCGTTGACCTCTTTGGTGGTAAGCCTGACCGCTCTGGGTGCTGGTGCTCAAGCAGATGGTGGCAAACCATATCAAGAATTATCCGAGCAAAGACCTTACCTGGCACTAAGAGCAGCGTCACCCCTCGGTAGTTGTTGCAGTCTCGGCGATCACCCTTCCCTTTCCAGAGAGGGACAACAAGGCTCTTCTTCCAGTCAGTTGGGATGATGCCTGTGTTCCAGGCAGAGCACAGAACTACATGCAATGACATGAGTTCAACATTTCCACCAGCCTTGAGAACTTCAGCATGGATGCCAAAGATCCCTGGAGCTTTAACCCTTTTCAACCGGTTCACTGCAGCCTGTGTTTCCACAAGTGAAGGTGGCCTACAGTTGATTGGAGGGTCAGCACCAGGGATTGTAACACCCCTGACATCCAACTCGACAGCTTGTGGATCAGCAAGGGACAACCGCTCAAAGTAACTGGCCCAGCGGGCCTTCACTTCGGACTCCTCCGTCAAGAGCCTAACACTCTCTGCTCCAACTCTAGTACACTGAGGGATAGTCTTGGATAAACACAATATGCAAATTCCCCTGGAAGCAGGACGAGAATCACTTGACCACAGGTGATGCTCTACCCCTCACAGATTCCTCACGCATCGGCCTCCTTGTCCAGTCTTAGCGCACGTAAAGTTTTACGCCTCAGCTCCCTGAACAGCTCAGCTACATTTAGACAAGCCCTGCGACTCTGGTCAATGGTATTCAGTGTCCCTTGAGACAAAATTCTTCTTTGCCCTACGGTGAGTTCCAAGACATCCAAAGGCAACATCAAGGACGGTGGTCTTGAAGGCACTCCACAACTCTTCAGGACCTCCCAAAGCACCCAGACCCCCCAAATCTCCACTCAGCTTGTTCGCAAACTCCTCAGCTAACCTCTCATCCTTGAGCTTGCCAACATCCAGCCTCGGCTGGGATGGTACCATTCTCCTGGATTTAGGGTGCAGCTTCAGAGTTGCTGCAACAAGCCGGTGGTCAGTATTGAGGAACTGAGCACTCGGGTAGACCCTGCAGTTCTGGATCATCCTCCAGCGACCATCAACGAGGACATGGTCAATCTCCTTTGCCACACTGCCAGCGTTGGAATACCAAGTCCAGCGATGAGCTTGTGGGCGCTGAAACCATGAACCGGCCACCCTAAGTCCATGACTTTTTGCAAAGTCGAGGAACTTAGTGCTATTCTGGTTTATAGTTCCAGACCCATGGGGACCAACACATCTCATAACCATCCCTATCAGTTCCAGTCGATGCATTGAAATCCCCCAAGACTAGAAGTGTATCTCGTCTGGGGCACTGATCAACCACAGACTCGAGCGTGGCATAGAATGCATCCTTCACGGTGAGATCACTCGCCTCAGTCGGAGCATAGACAGAGATCAGGGAAATGACACACAAGGAGTGACGAATCCTTAGTCTCAAAATACACTCGTTGACTGGTGTTACCTCAATTATCATTGGAGTCAGCTTATTGGACACAGCAACAGCAACTCCTTGGGCATGGTAACCATCAGAGCAAACACACCAATCGCAGGTGTAACCACCCACCATGATCTCGCCGCAATCCGGTCTCCGAACCTCAGAGAGTGCTGCAATACCAATGTCCAAATGCTTGAGCTCAGATGATAACAGACATGTGATCATCCTCTCTTAGCGATAGGACATTCCAGGCACCCACCCAAAGGGACCGCCTCAGGTTAACCCAAGGAGACCGCCATCTGGTGGACGACACCTCAGCACCACTCCGACACACTCTCCCACAATCTGACCCGGGAATGTTACCCCGTAGTTTCCCTCCTATCATCAAAGATTGGGGGTCCCGAAGGCTTTACCCCAATCCCGTCATCCGATGTGTAAAGGTCCACAGGGGGTGTGTAAAGGTCCATGGGGGGGAGGGGGGGTGTAAAGCATCTTGGCACCAGGCTCGCACGACTTTATCTAAACTCCAGCTCGACATCAGATTTCATTTTTTGTAGTCGCTAAGATGGTGTAAGCTTTCGATACAAAAAAATGGGAAGAAAATGCGTTTTTCGACGAAAATGCATTTTAGGTGAAGTTAAGGCCTGCAATATAAAGTCCATTCAGTCTCCCTCACAGCTACATCTTAACTCTAATTCACCTTATGATTTCATTTTTTGTCGTCGTTGAGATGGTTCAAGTTTCAGTTGCATCAAAAGGTGAGAAAATAGGACAAACATTGGTGTTTATACACAACAATGCATTCTAATAGCCATATTTGAATGGATCTCGTCAGATGCGATGTGGGGAGAGGGTGTGTGGGTGTGGTGAGGGGGAAGTGAAGAGAAGGGGAGGAGGGTGGGAGAAGTAGAAGAGCAAGGGAAGGGGGAGTTGTGAGAAGAGAGAGAGAGAGAGAGAGGGAGAGGAAGTAGGGGAAGCAGAAGAGAGGGTAGGGAGATAGTGAGAGGAGGGAGATCGTGAGAGGAGAGAGGTAGAAGAGGGAGGGAGGGGAAGAGGGAGGGAGGGGAAGAGGGAGGGAGGGGAAGAGGGAGGGTGGGGAAGAGGGAGGGAGGGAGAGGAAGAGGGAGGGAGGGGAAGAGGGAGGGAGGGGAAGAGGGAAGGAGGGGAAGAGGGAGAGAGGGGAAGAGGGAGGGGGGAAGAGGGAGGGCGACTAGTGAGGAGGGAGGGCGACTAGTGAGGAGGGAGGGGGACTAGCTAAGTGTGAGGGTAGGGTTCTTTGCGGGTGAAAACTGACGTTAGGGTTCTTACTGGTGTAGTTATATTTTTTTCCATGCTCCTGGGGTATATATAGAGTTTATTTCAGGCGAGTGATAATTCTTTTTCAACTATATAATGAAACAATATTTCAAAAAAACTTTGTACAAAATAAGTCAATGGAATATGTGGGCTAATGATGGAATCCAATATTTATTAATAACTAGACGACTTGTGAACTCGTTGGGTTCCCATTGTGACAGCAGTTGATAAAAAATAATAATTTCAAAAAAAAGAAAAAAGATAGCTCCAGCAAACTGTACCGCTGAGGTTGTTTGCATTGATCAAATACTCCCGAAGAGTACTTAACTGAATCGGGAATTGATTTTTTAATAATTTTTTCGTTGCCCGATTTGAACGAAACTTGATACTGCATACTGCAGGAGAATGGTGAGTAATGTGGGCTGAAAATTTTTGCGCTTATCGTGTCCCGTTTTGGCTGTATTTCAGGAACATACATACAGACATACATACATAATGAGAGTTTTAGTAATACTAGTGTGTGCCCGTACGTGCGTGCAAAAAAAAAATAAAAACTTTCAAACCGCGTGCCAGAAACAACAACCACACAGGCCGTTCCTTCACTCTCGCGTGCCTGTACGTGCATGGCCGTACGTGTGTGGCGGTACGTGCAAAAAAAAAAAAAAAAAAAAACTTTCAAACCGCATGCCAGAAACAACAACCACACAGGCCGTTCCTTCACTCTCGCATGCCCGTACGTGCAAAAAATAAAAATAAAATAAAAACTTTCAAACCGCATTCCAGAAACAACAACCACACAGGCCGTTCCTTCACTCTCGCATGCCCGTACGTGCAAAAAATAAAAACAAAATAAAACCTCTCAAACCACGTGCCAGAAACAAATACACAGGCCGTTCATTCACTCTCGCGTGCCCGTACGTGCGTGGCCGTACGTGCGTGGCCATACGTGCAAAAAAAAAAACTTTCAAACGACCACACAGGCCGTTCCTTCGCTCTCATAAACGACAACTGGATTGGGACATTGTGTTTAACTATAAATGTGCATAAGAAATCGAGAAATTATTAGAATACAGTAGGTCATCACTATCCGGAAGTCCGTACGTTGTAACCCGTAATGGGGAACGCGGCTGAGGATCTCTTCCCAAACGGCCACGCCTACGCAGCAACGTGTGCTGTCATTGGAAACTAAATGGTGCCCTTTCCCCATCGGCCACGCCTACGCAGCAACGTGTCCTGTCATTGGTTGGTAAATAAATGGCCATAACTTGGGAACCATTTGTCCGATTAATATCAAACCTCGAAAAGGCACATCGTCAGGTCCCCAGCAATATACCTGGCAAGTTTCAATTCGATCAAACCAGTGGTTGTCGAGAAACAGCGGTCATAGAGACACAGACACACACACAGATTGCTGGAATTATAGATATACAGTGGGGAGAAAAAGTATTTGATACACTGCCGATTTTGCAGGTTTTCCCACTTACAAAGCACGTGGAGGTCTGTAATTTTTATCATAGGTACACTTCAACTGTGAAAGATGGAATCTAAAACAAAAATCCTGAAAATCACCTTGTATGATTTTTAAATAATTAATTTGCATTTTATTGCGTGAAATAAGTATTTGATACATCAGAAAAACAGAACTTAACATTTGGTACAGAAACCTTTGTTTGCAATTACAGAGATCAGACGTTTCCTGTAGTTCTTAACCAGGTTTGCACAGACTGCAGCAGGGATTTTGGCCCACTCCTCCATACAGATCTTCTCCAGATCCTTCATTTTTCAGGGCTGTCGCTGGGCAACACAGACTTTCAGCTCCCTCCAAAGATTTTCTATTGGGTCCAGGTCTGGAGACCGACTTGGCCACTCCAGGACCTTGAGATGCTTCTTACGAAGCCACTCCTTAGTTGCCCTGGCTGTGCGTTTCGGGTCGTTGTCATTCTGGAAGACCCAGCCACACCCCATCTTCAATGCTCTTGTTGAGCGAAGGAGGTTGTTGGCCAAGAACTCGTGATACATGGGCCCATCCATCCTCCCCTCAATACGGTGCAGTCGTCCTGTCCCCTTTGCAGAAAAGCATCCCCAAAGAATGATGTTTCCACCTCCATGCTTCACGGTTGGGATGGTACTCTTGGGGTTGTACTCATCCTTCTTCTTCCTCCAAACACGGCGAGTGGTGTTTAAACCAAAAAGCTCTATTTTGGTCTCATCAGACCACATGACCTTCTCCCATCCTCCTCTGGATCATCCAGATGGTCATTGGCAAACTTCAGACGGGCCTGGACATGCGCTGGCTTGAGCAGAGGGACCTTGCGTGCGCTGCAGGATTTTAATCCATGATGGCGTAGTGTGTTACTTATGGTTTTCTTTGATACTGTGGTCCCAGCTCTCTTCAGGTCATTGACCAGGTCCTGCCGTGTAGTTCTGGGCTGATCCCTCACCTTTCTCATGATAATTGAGGCTCCACGAGGTGAGATCTTGCATGGAGCCCCAGACCAAGGGAGATTGACTGTTATCTTGAACTTCTTCCATTTTCTAATAATTGCGCCAACAGTTGTTGCCTTTTCACCAAGCTGCTTGCCTACTGTCCTGTAGCCCATCCCAGCCTTGTGCAAGTCTACAATTTTGTCCCTGATGTCCTTTGACAGCTCTCTGGTCTTGCCCATTGTGGAGAGGTTGGAGTCTGGTTGATTGAATGTGGACAGCTGTCTTTTATGCAGATAATGAATTCAAACAGGTGCAGTTAATACAGGTAAGGAGTGGAGAATGGGAGGGCTTCTTCAAGACAAAACTAACAGGTCTGTGAGAGCTGGAATTCTTACTGGTTGGAAGGTGATCAAATACTTATTTCATGCAATAAAATGCAAATTAATTATTTAAAAATCATGCAATGTGATTTTCAGGATTTTTGTTTTAGATTCTGTCTTTCACAGTTGAAGTGTACCGATGATAAAAATTACAGACCTCTACGTGCTTTGTAAGTGGGAAAACCTGCAAAATCGGCAGTGTATCAAATACTTGTTCTCCCCACTGTATATAGATGTTTGGGTGAAGAAATTTTTAATTTGTGAAGTGAAGTGTATGCCATGAAAGTCAATCAGGGTGAGTTCCCCCCCACCCCAAAAGTAAGCAGAAGTAAGTTACTCAACACCCTCTTCCACCATTCATCTACCTCCCTCCCTCTCTCCTCTGTGCACAATCCTCCCATCCCCCCTCCCCTCCTCCAGCTCCCCAACCCCATCCGCTCCCCTCCCCCCCTCCTCCAGCTCCCTAACCCCATCCGCTCCCCTCCCCCCTCTCGCTCCATCCGTCTCTCCCCTCCTCTCTCCTACCCTCCCCTCCTCCAGCTCCCCACCCCCTCCTCCAGCTCCCCACCCCCCTCCTCCAGCTCCCCACCCCCTCCTCCATCTCTCCCCATGCCCCCCCTCATGTGTGTGCCGTTACACTGGATGTTACATCTGCCATAATGCCCCCTCCCCTCTCCTGCATCATGTTAGTGAAGCATCAGATATGAAGCGAGCTGTTCCAAACATCGTACATGTTTATTTCCGTGGGTTTCCCACGGGTGCCCCACTGGTTTATTAAAAAGCAAGAGTGTGTCTGTCTGTCTGTCTGTCTGTCTGTCCCTGAACAACTCCCTCAGTTTTGGAGCTAGCCCCACCAAACCTGTGGAACGTTTTGGGATCTCAGCGGATATCCTAAGGTGGATGGGAGGTTTCATAAATTTCTCAGTACAATGATGATTTTAATTTTCAATCAGGACAAAGTGTTTTGTATCCGCCTTTTCTCACTGGCAGATTTGTCTGTAATGGTTGTCACGTGAGAACGGCATCTCTATTTGCTTCCCTCATAAGTGTTTGTATTTTGTTATGTTAATGCTATCGTATTAATTTGTAATTGGAATGATGCTGTTTGGAATGAAAATAAAGAGAGAGATCGAGTTCAAAGTAGAATGAGGAAATTATGTGAGGGGGTTCACCGTGACATTTGCAGATTCAGCCTTCTGGAAAAATAAAAATAAAAAAATCTCAGCAATTTCCCCAGCGGTCTCCAGACTAATTAATTATTATAGACAAGTATAAAAGCCCATCAAAAACGACCGGCTGGAATTATTTTATTCAAAATATTTAGAGACTGGAAGATATGATGTTTTGTAGCAAGAAAAAGCGTTTTTTAAAATGCTACATATACAAATACCACCATATTTTCTTTATCACCTGGGACCTTTCATTTTGAGGGTACAGCTTTGTGAGCATGCCAAAGTCTGAAGCCTCGGCCTAGAATCAGGTGTGCTTAATATCTTCTTTATTGGACATCGCAAGTATGTAAATGAACACTCGTCTTACTCTGCGCACATTACACAGCACGTGCAGCAAATTTCACCTCCCTGCGTCTTGTATTTTTTCTTTAACGCTTCTGTACACCGCCATTGAGGCCCAGTTACAAGTCACCATCTACATTTCCAAAAGAAGAGGCATAATTAATCTTTAATGGAAAATGTTTTTCGAGTTTATTTTTTATCCTAAAAATAGAACGTCGTGAACACATGGTCGTGTTAAAAGATTGGCCTCTAAACCCCTTCTTAAATCGTTCTTTTGAAGGGGGACAGCCATCACACAAGCAAATACACAAACACACATTGTATTGCATGTGGTAGATAGCAGGTCGAGTTTGTGCAGGTACTTGCTGAAAAATGTAGAGTCTGCGTTTAAGACCACGATAGATTTGTGTGGCATGTGCTTAAAAAAGGTCCAAGATGGTCTAAAGCAGTGATCGTCACTATTATTTGGAGGGGGTGCCACTTTTGCCGCTAAGACATCAACGAGAGCCGCCACACCGCCTTCAAGACTCCATAATGGTTGCTATTCGGCCCCGCCTCCACATATTCTTCTTTGTTGTGGTTAACTGGGCTGCAAGCAGAATTGTTTGTATCCTACCACCATATCCTGATGTAGTTATGTTACTTTTACGTTTCGCGTTGGAACACTCACTTGAAACTATTCGGTCAATTTGATAGCATTTATGGCAGATTACGATGGAGCATTTTCACATTTGTGTATTATCGGCCACACTTTAGGTCACCAGGGGCCGCCAGCGGCTCGCGGGCCGTGCAATGAAGAACAAGGGTCTAAAGGGAACGTTCAAATTGCAATTCGTGTCTCAGGAGCAAAAAAAGTGTCTAAACTCTCAAGCATGTAAAAAGGGTCTAAAAAGGTCCAAGTGGTCTGAGATTCTAAATGGTCAAGGGTCCAAGCTGTCTGAAGGGTTTCAGGGGTCTTACAGGTCTTTGGAGTCTCAAGGGTTTTGGGGGTCTTAAATGTCGTAAAGGGTCTTTGGGTTCTTACAGGTCTTCAAGGATTTTCGGGGTCTTAAAGTTCTTTGGGGTCTTTAAAGGATGAGGCGGTGGATGAAAAGACCCTAAAGCCAATCTCTGGGTCAGACTGGGTCTGTGTACCAAATGTGGTGGTTGTTGGCCCAGCGGTCTTCGCACAAAATGGACAGACAGACATCAAATTTTATTTATTAGCTGTTGTTCAATGACCATCAGTGAAGCAATGGGTCATATATGCTCGTTATCATGATCATTTTGTACCATTAAAATTATCATCATTGTGTGTCATTATCATTGTGGACCATTATAATGATCATTATGCATAATTTTCAGTATGTACCATAATTATAATTATGTATCAGTCATCATTATGCATTATTTTCAGTGTGTACAATAATTATAATCATGTATCATTGTCATTATTATCATTATTGTGATCATTCTGTGCCATAATAATATCATTGTGTACCACAATTATTCTGAACCATCATAATTATCATTATTATCACCATGTACTATTATAGTAATGATAAACATTATCATTATGTACCATTATAATTATCATCACACCATTAATTATCATGATAGACCATGATCATTATGTACCTATTTCTTTATTATTATTATTATCATTATGTACCAATGGCGAGGTACACGTGCTATGTATGCATCGGAGGGGGCCCACATCCCCCCCACCCCCCCCCAAAAAAGATAAGTTTGCACCAATACATTCCTGTGACACATTCATTAAAACGTTAAACATGGACAGGCGGTTCTTAAAGGACTTGGGCCAAAAAAATAATAATAATAATAATAATAATAATAATCCACTGCAGCTGACCTCAACAGAAGGAAGGTGGGGAATATTTCAATGATGTCACAATGACAAAACTGCAAATGCCGAATCCATGAATGTCACAGGTGGAAACCGTCACATATTCCTCATTCTGTTGAAAACTCAATCTCTTGATATTTTCATTTCAAACGGCATCATTCCAATCACAAATTAGCACAATACCATTTATATAATAAACGACAAACACTCGTGAAGTAAACGAATACGGACGCCATTCTCACGTGACACCAAATACAGACTAATCTGCCGGCGAGAAAGGGCGGATACAAAACACCATTCAGATCAAAAATTAAAATCATTGTATTGAGGTATTTATGAAACCTCCCACCCACCTGAGGATGGATGAAAGCGGGGTCATTCGGGTGGAAACTCAAAATTACAACTGTATCGAGATATTATCAAACCAGCGAATGTTTCTGCTGAACACGTGATTGTCTTTACTTCTGGATCGGGAGCAGTTTCGTACGGATCGAAAGTTAAAATCATTGCATTGCGGAATTTATGAAAACTCCCACCCACCTTCGGACATCCAATGGGACCCCAAAACGTTTATCAGGTTTGGTGGGGCAAGCCCCAAACCTAGTAGTAGTTTGGAGATAGACAGACAGACACTGCTTTATAATACAAGATTGTAATCAAGGTCCTGAAGGAACCCGATTGTTTTTGTAAGGATTATTATTATTATAACTCGAAGCACCCGCTCTCAACGGAAGGGGCCAGGGGGGTGGTGATGTTATCCTCATTCAAACGTGCAATTCAAAACACTTCGAGCTACATAATTCAAAACACCTCACTGCACTGGAAAAGCTGGAGGCGGCACTACACGATACACGTTTACAGACAATTTGCTCCCCTTCCCCAACTTCCAAGACCACTGACAATGATAGAAACACCCCAATGCACCAATTGGGGTCATGCTGATCCTATGCAGCAAGTCTGGATATGATACAACATCTACAGGAAGTATTCTTCTTAAGCAGCACTTTTGCGTGTTTATTTTCTTTTGAATAATTTGTTGATGATAAATATGATGTCATAGGTCACATAGTATGGTAGCCATGTTTGAAAAAAGGAAAAACTTTGGACATCGCTGGAACAGCTGTCCAGAAAAAATTTAAACTTCGTACATATCAGGAACGTACTATGGGGAACGTTTGATTACGATGATATCGTAGTTGCATGTTTCAAAGGCTTCATCTGAACAGTACAAAAAATTTTGAAGGCCATCTCGGAAGAAATTTGTCAAGAGAATGAAAATGAAGACGTCATTGGTGATATCATATGGCAGTCATATTTAAAATCTATACCAATAAATGTCTGTGTGGGTGTGTGTCAGTGTGTCTCCTCAATAACTCCAAAACCATAAATAAAACCAAGCAGTCTGAAAGTTTGCATGCATACCAAGAAAAATCCAAGGAAGTGCAAGAGTGAAAATTGGGTGTTTGGGTTAATTAAAACACCCCTTTTGAAGATAATTAATGGCCTTATTTAATTATATCCTTAATCAGAAACCATCCTCAGCCACCTCGCTATCCGGGGTCTGAAGGCATATCATGGGTTACCTTGCTGGGCTCTGAAGTCGCCATGTTTTTTGGCCTGCTCAACCATGCCTTGACTTGGAACAGGCCACAATGATTTCTCAATGATAAGATTCCTTTTCCACTTTCCTCACTCATGTTATCAAATACCTGTTCATCATCGCAATGAATCGCTGTATACATCGCTTTTGTTAGTGCTGTAGTTTTCAAATTACGAATTTGGAGTGATTTCATGCATTACATGATACGATTTTCCACAATCTACTTTCACGGACTAATTAAAGTAAATCAAAATATTATTTTGGTTTTTAGGATCGGATATTGTCCGGACTAAATAAGTGTCGAAATCTGGAGTGAAGTCTGATAATTTAAAGAAATAACAAGTCCAGTAACTAAGCTGATTTTCCTATTTACTTGAACCAAACTCAGCTATGATCCCTCCTCAGTTTATGTATGTGTATGTATATTATATACTATCTATATATTTATTTTTATACACATATACTTTACCTATAACTGCCTGGCATTGTGCTGCCACATATATATGCGCGCGCGCGCACACGCACGCACGCACGCACGCACGCTTTCCAAAGCATTAAACTTATCTTTGACTGTTTGGAGAATTATATTAGGAACATGCAAAAATTAACCTGCTTCATTGAGCTATATGAAATAATGCATTCAGTACATGAACTCACACCCTGTCCCCCAGAGGGACTGCCGATCCATAGCGTCTGCCAGATCTGTGTATATTTTTGGAGGTTTTGTGAGGTGCTTTACGGGGCATAAAAGCAAATCTGGTGAAAAACGGAGGTCATAAAATAAAATTATAACATTGGCAAGGACCGCGAAATGATGTACCACACGACACGTGCTCAGATGAGCAGGCAATGTGACAGATTATCTGCAATGTTTACTTCATGGGAGATTAAACTTTGCGATGTCTCCAGGGTTATTCCATGTTACATAGCAACTCTTTTGTGGATAAAGTCTTTATTTGAATGAATTAACATAATTTCTTTAACTGCTGAGGACACGGTGAAGACCAGCTTTCAAGTTAAAGGGATCATATATGGTATGCAGCCACAGCCTAGCCAGTCGTTCCTCATCAATCATTTAATTGGAGAGCTTGCTTGATTGAGTGCTTAAGCCACTTGCCGAGAGCCCGATAGTCAATAGCGGTATAGTTTGTGTCCCGAACAGGATGTACAGTCGGCAGTTGCGACAAGGTAGAGGTACATGATTTACAAAGGTTTTATAGTTTCTCTTTGTGAATTTCAAAGCAAAGTATACTTGTTAACACCCGATTTCTGAGCCGTTTGCCGTATTAACGTGTTTTTCAAATTAGAGCAAATTTTTTTTTCCACCCGTCAAATGAGGCTTGGCAGCTGTTTATAAAGATTAATGTTTATGCACATCTCCCTGAAATGTCAATAATGCAACGTTGTTTTTATAATTTGTTTATTGAAATTTCCCCCCAAAAAAGGGTGAAAGCAACTCAAGGTTTTTGGGTTGTTTACAGTACGTACTGTCATCAGTAAACACACCGACTCCAACCTGTTGATTCCTGAAGAATTGCTGATAGATATCGGCCAAGCACTAATACTGCGTGCGTGCGGGTAAGCGTGCAAAAATTCTCTCCGTTAACACTCCTGTGTGTCTGTCTCTGTCTGTCTGTCATCCTCGCTCCGCCCCCGCCTAATACAGAGCAGCACCCACCCACATCTCTCTCCCTCTCCTCTCTCTGGACATGTCCATGCGGTCATTATGTCCGAGCGGGGTCCTTCTCCAGACAGCTCAGCTCCGGACGTGTCCAGCCGGTGCTCATAGTATGACCGGTGGAAAATGGATTTCAGACATTATTTTGTTTCCATCTTCACTGTTATCAGCAGAATCATTTTGATTCTGAAGAGAAGTCTGCCTTCTCTTCCTCTCACTACCTTCCCTTCCCCCACCCCTCTTCGCTCCCTCTCAATCCTTGCTCCCCCAACCCTCCTAAGCACTCCTCCCCCTCCTCCTTTCCCTGCTCCACCTCCTCACTCTTCCCTCCATTCTCGTTCTCTCCCCCCCTTCTCTGCTCCACCTCCTCAATCTTCCCTCCATTCTCGTTCTCTCCCCCATCTTTTTCTACCCCCCCCACTCTTCTTAGTATTCCCATCAGCGAAACGACGGGTGGTATTCGCTCGTAAATTAAAAAAAAAAAAAAATTTAACCTTCAAAAAACATCCCGAAATGGCAAGACAGATTGACGTGATAGCTTGCAGGTAGTCAACTAACCATGCTGAACAAAGTTTGATGACCGATTTGATCGATAATGTGGTTTGCCAGCCATGTAGGATTTTTTCAAAAATAAAAATAAAAATTTAATCCCTAAAACAGTCCAACCGATTTACGCGAAACTTTACGTTCATCATCGACTTGATATTTACGTTTATGGTCATTAAAATTTATGATGTCACAAGTAATGTGGTCGGGCAGCCATATTAGATTGCGAAAAAGAAATCCTTTAAAAATCTTCTTCTTCGAAACTGCTCAACTTATCGATGGGAAGCATCACCTAAATGATCGATATAGAATTTCATTGCGAAATGTCATAGGTCACGTGTTTAGACAGCTATGTCAGATTATACAAGAAAAACAGACACAGGTGGAGGCCATTCAGCCCACCATGCCTGCGCGAACACCATACGAATTTATCCACACAAGATACAAAGAAGAAAATGCCAAATATTTTTATACATTATTTTGTAATGTATTTTAAGTTTTTGAAGTTTGTGTCGATTATATTTTCTTTTCTTTCTTATTCTTCTTCTTCCCTCAGGGGAGGGGGAATGGGCTTGGTTAAAAACACACACCAACCACATGACACCCCTTGATGAGACCCCCACCAACAGCACTCGTTACACATGCACACAATCACCCATCAACACTCAAACTACCGAAAAATTCTCTCAACATCCCCATACTCGTCTATCTCCACAACTACCAGGCACCTATCTTATTCTAATTTTATCTCATCTACTGTTTCTGCTGCCACTACCTTTCCAGGGAGAGCATTCCATACATCAACTACTCCCTGAGTGAAAGTCCCCGACCTTACGACCATCTTAACTCTCCTCTTCTTTTCTCTCAGGCTATAGCCCCTGGTCCGATCATTGTCTACTCTGTTGAATATTTAATCTGCACATATTTTATCTCTACCCTTCATCATCTTAAACATCTCAATCATATCTCCTCGTAACCGCCTCCTTTCTAGTGTATAAAGCCCTGTCTCCTTCAGCCGCTCCTCATAGCTAAGTTTAGCTTGGCCCGGAATCAATCTAGTAGCCCTGCGCTGAACAATCTCTGTGGCATCTATGTTCTTCCTGAATTGTGGTGACCAAAACTGCACACAATATTCTAGTTGTGGCCCTCATTAAATTCCTGTACAATGTTAACACCACCTCTTTTGATTTATAATTGATCCCCCTCCTTATACAGCCTAAAACCCTATTTGCTTTACCTATAGCTGCCTGGCACTGTGCTACCTGCTTACCTCCAATATCTATTTCCACCTCAAGATCCTTCTCCTGTGTGACACTCCAAAATTACCCCTTACATCCTGTAATCTCTATTTTTATTGTTCTTTCCCATCCCCAACACCTTACACTTGTTCAGGTTAAACTCCATTTGCCAATCTTTTGCCCAATCTATACAAGTATCAATACTCTCTTGTACCTGTTCACCAGCCCCTCTCCTATCCACCTTCCCTCCAAGCTTTGTATCATCTGCAAATTTGGAAAGCTTACTCTTCACCCCATTATCCAAATCGTTGATGTGAATCATGAATAGTAATGGTCCGAGTACTGATCCGTGAGGTACCCCGCCACTGACATCCTCCCACTCACAGCCACTCTTTGCTTCCTATTACGAAGCCAGTTTACAATCCAATTAGCTTCCTGACCAGCCACTCCACAAGCCCTCACTTTCGCTAACAACCTCCGATGTGGTACCTTCTCAAATTCCTTCTTAAAGTCTAGATATACTATGTCCACTGCCTTTCCCTCATCCACCCAATCAGACACTGCTTCATGGAACTCCAAAAGATTTGTTAAACAGGAACTACCTTTGGGAAACCCATGCTGACTACCTTTAATTAGTTTGTATTTATTGAAATGGTTCCTCATCTGGTCCTTAATTAATGTCTCCAACACCTTCCCCACAACTGAAGTCAAACTAACAGGTCTATCGTTTCCCATTTCTTCTCTGGATCCTTTATTAAATAATGGTGTTACATTCGCTACTCTCCAATCCTCCGGTACCTGTCCTGACTCCAGTGAGCAATTAAAAATATCCGTTAACATCTCACTTACCTGCTCAGCCACCTCCATCAATACTCTCAGGTGCAATCAATACTCTCAATCGGGACCCGGAGCCTTATCTTCTCTTAGATTACCGAGCAGTTCCTTTGCTTCCTCCACTCCAACCAGGATTTTCTGTAAAAGCCCTTCCTCACCTCCTCGAGAGATACTCTCAGCTCTTGGTACTCTTGATAGATACTCTCAGGATTGAAGCTAAATCCTTTAAAAATCTTCCTCTGTCAATCCAATGAAACAATCAATTTATTCAAAAACTTTTGGTACATAATCAAGTACCCATGAAGATAAAAGTTTGAAAACTAAAACATCAGCAGTTAAGTGGTTTCAGAGAAAAATGATTTTTAAAACAGGTTTTCCTTGAATCCAATATGGCTGCCAAACCATGCGACCTACGACGTCATCGTTTTGAAACTTTTTTCCCCCATGGGTAGCAGAAAGTATATTTGAAGTTTCGCATCAGTTGGTGAAACAGTTCGAGAGAAAAAGATTTTTAAATGTTTTCCTTCGATCCAATATGGCCACCAACCCATGTCAAAGATGACATCCTACTTATCAAACTTTATTCCTCATGGCTCGCATGTTTGTCAGCTCCCACAGTTATAAGTGGCAGGTCTTGGGATGCACTAGTCATGAGAAATATAGTTTGATAAAATAAAACAAAAATATGACGAAATAGGATGGCATCGAAATCGCAATGGGTGGCGTGGGATGGCATCTTCATCGGAACGGGCGGTGTGGGATGGCATCGTTATTGGAACGAGCAGCATGGGATGACAGTCATTGGCACGGACGTCGATCAGTACCTGGCATAACTGCTCGCAGTCATAAGAGGCCATCAGCTGAACGTCAAAAATGTGGCCAAAAATGAGTTTCGTTCCGGAACTAGTAGATCAACGTGTTCTCGTCATTTCTTTTCGCAGTGAACGACATGACCGGCCCTGTATTAAAAGTTCTCCAGGATATACTGTGCCAAATATGTCAATACGACCTCAAAGTGGCAACTATAATGTCAAAAAATACGTTTTTCATCCCTGGGGCCACGTTTGTCCCTCAATAACTATTGTACCAAGGATCCCAGATACCTCAAATTTCTGTCGGAGTTGCATCGCACTACTTTGTACAAGTCCAAAAAAACATGGCAACATGAATATTAAAGACGGGCTTTTGACAACAACTTGAAAATGCCTTTTTTCCTTTAAAAGGGGGCAAAAACGAACTGATGTAGCATATTTATGGCTTCATAACTTTACAGACACTCATTCATGGGCTCTGGGAATTGTATCAGCATCGAGACTCCAGTCAACACTTGCATTCCATTTCATAATTTTAGAACACCTTCGACATCTAGCCAGCTAACAACAGACCATGAAAGATGCCATTTTGTGCGGAAGGAGGGGCTTACGGGACTGTTCAAGGCCCCATAGCTTTCCAACCGCTGCTATCAGGGTTACCAGATCTTCATCTGTCACCCGCAAACTAATACGTACTCTTGACTACATCAACTATGCACAAGTAGGAAATGCTACAGGTGATCGTCAAAGATTCTATGTCTGGGGTGGTTCCAAGATTTTATGGAGAGAGGGGCTGAATCCAGGAAGAAAGCGATCTGAGATGAGGCAATAATCTGGTTAACATGGCTGCTTTCCCAAGAGGAGGACCGATGTGGAAGTCCTCTGTGACAGAACAGAGGGCACAAGGACGGTTAAAGATGCAACGTCCGTGTCGGATGTACGACGTCTATTGTGTTAACAGTATTGAATCCGATTTTAAAATGTAACGAAGCAGCACTTTCATCACATCATGCTTGGCGACTGAGAAAATATTAATCATTTTAAAGTACTGGACAGAAGTTGATCCGTTTGGACAGGAGACAAAATGATGTGCATTCCACGAAAGCACGAGTCACTGACGGAAGTATGGTTAGGAATACTGGCATTGAGGATTGAAATATGACTTCCGACTCTGACCAGGTTGCCAAGAATTTGATATGTTGACCTCTATCAAAACGCAAATGACGTGATCAGACCATGCATCAGTAAGACAACAGCTCTTTAGTTTGCGAGATGGTTCAGTCTTCGTTGGAACTCTCCAAGTCGCTTAAGGCCCAAGAAGGTGTGGCTTCATCGCGATTATCAGAGTCCTTACAGTTACACAATTCAGTGCATGTCAAATTGGCAGCACAACAAGAGCACCGGTTGCTGTTGCAATGAACTTTGAGACAGGAACAATGAACGGAGTGAAACAAGACATCTGGGCAGCAGGGGGTATCGCATCCATCTGCAACAACACAGCCATGACGTTGTGATGATGGACAGTCCATCGAACAATGAAGTGCCCTCCAGTGTATCATCACCTGATAATTGGCTCACGGCAGTGAAGGATGAGGGCATCACTCCTCGGTGGCAAACTTCACTTGTTTGACATGGCCAAACTAAACACTTTGAACTAGGTCTCATCAACACTGGCCACTGTTTGTCCGTACAAACGACAGACGAATGCCTCCAGAGGCTGGAACAATTGTTCATCCATTTCAAATATAGTGCCCATTTGGTGAAATGCTTGAATGAATGTGGCATCATAAACTGCAAGTTTAAACACTTTCCTTTTGCCCTGACCATAGAAAGCCCTCGGCGAGTCGCAACCGATGAAAACATGCAGTCCCATCAAAGCATCACACACTTCATAACCGAGCACTGATATAATCTCATTGAGATCAAAGATGTGTGCACGGTTTTGGAGGCTGTTCGTAAAGAAGAGATTCCTGTCGATGAACAACGCAAGTCCGAGCATGATGATCGCGACGTCAGTATCGGGTCTCTTAATGACGACGTTCTCATGATGTTCGGTCGCGTGTTTAGCATGTAGTCTAGTGACAACTTCCTCATGATCACAGCACAATTCAGGCACCAATGTCACAGTGGTGGCACAATTTTCAAGTTTAGGTTGATGACAGTTACAGTGCCTACAGAACGTCCACATACATCCCCTTTCAAAATTTTCACCTTTTGTTGCCTTGTAGTCTGGAATTAAATTACATGAAATCAGATTTTTCCACCTTCCTTTTTTTTTTTTTAACACATCGTACCCCACAACTTCCAAATTAAAAACAAATTATACAAATATCAGAAAATTAATTAAAAATACAAAACGAGAATATCTTAGTTGGATAAGTGTCCCCCCCCCCCCCTTCGAGTTAATACTTGGTGGAAGCACCTTTGACAGCCATTGCAGCTGTGAGTCTGTTGGGATAGGTCTCTACCAACTTTTCACACCTTGATTGGGCAACATTTCCTCATTCTTCTTTACAAACATGTTCAAGCTCAGTGAAGTTGCTTGGGGGGCATGAATGGACAGCAATCTTCAAGTCGTGCCACAGATTTCCAATTGAATTTAGGTCGGGGCTCTGACTGAGCCATTCAAGGACATTTATCTTTTTGTTCCTTAAGGCCCAGTCACACATTGACGTTTTAGCCAGGAATGGCAACGTATAAAAATGCACGTAAAATGTTGGCGTACGCTGAAGTTTTGAGGTTTTTTTTTAAAGTTTTGGTCGTATTCATAACGTGTTGGTCGTATGCATAACGTATTAGTAACGGGCACAGAACGTTTCGTTGTGTTAAAGATAACTTATACCAACGAATGCTTAGCCTGTTGTCGGCGTTCACAACCTATGCCCAACGATAGTTTAACTTAGTCATAGTGCGCTACACGTATCGCCGACGAACTCGTGGCGGTCTCTGTGAAAAACCTGCCGCTCGCCGATTTAAATCATAACCGCCTGAAAATTGGAAGTGTCAACATCGCAGTCACACCTTGACGATTTAGCCAGCGTATGCCGACCTATGAAAAATGTGTCTAAAACGCTGGGACATGTCGAATACGGTATGGGTAAGTTGTGTATACGTTAGGAGCACGATGAAAAACAATGAAGTACGCTGGCATATTACGTGGTACGTCTAGTATGTCGTGAAATTTCAAGCATGCTGAAAATTTTACGACGTACTCGACGTATGGCTCACAAGTTCCGCATACGCTGGTATAAGTTCTCGGCACGCTCCGCAATCGTTTACACACGTCGGCCACACGTTACTTGTAAGTTACTCACAAGTCGAAACACGTCGAGGTAATGTTTAGCATACCCGAAACTTAATTTTTAACCTACGAGTAACGTGCTTTGAACCTATTAGTGGCGTGCTTTGAACCTATGTGTAACGTATCTCAAACGCACATTGGCGTATGTAGACGAATTTGATTGACGTCTTCCGGACGACCACAGAACTTACTAAACGTGTTTCTAACTTATAGCTACCGTATAATGGCGTATTGGTAGCGTTTAGGGGAATTGGTATATACAAATGGGCTTCAAAGAGGAACCCGTCAGTGTTCCAGACTCCATGTTGAGTAGATGTCAATGTCAGTAGCAGTGGCAGTAGCTCGAGAGAATTTAGTGATGTCGATGTTATTAGTAGTAGTAGTAGTAGTAGTAGTAGTAGTAGTACGACAGAATTTAGTGATGTCGATGGTAGTAGTAGTAGTAGTAGTAGCAGTAGTTCGAGAGAATTTAGTGATGTCGATGTTGGTGGTAGTAGTGGTAGTTCGAGAGAATTTAATGATGTCGATGTTATTAGTAGTGGTAGTTCGAGAGAATTTAGTGATGTCGATGTTGGTAGCAGTAGTAGTATTAGTAGTAGTATAGTACTTTCAAGTAACGTGTTGCAAAGTGTGAACAACGTTCGTGTAGCGTGCTTACAAAACGTTACTCATAGGTTAGAAATAAGTTTCGGGTACGCTAAACATTACCTCGACGTGTTTCGACTTATGAGTAACTTACAAGTAACGTGTTTCAACGTGTGTCAACGATCGCATAATGTGCCTACAACTTATGGCCAGCGTAGCGGAACGTGTGAGTCACGGCGGCATACGTCGTAAAATTTCAAGCATGAAAAAAATGAGGAAAACCCAAAAGTTCAACGTTTAAAGCCAGCGTACTACCACTTATGGCAGTGTTTTTCAGCGTGGTCTTAACGTATACAAAACGTACCCATGACGTATTCGACGTGTACCAGCGTTTTACACAAATTTTCCAAAAATTGGCATAAGCTGGCTAAAACGTCAAGGTGTGACTGGGCCTTAAGCCCTTCCAGTTTAGCTTTGGATGTGTGTTTCAGGTCATTGTCATGCTGAAAGGTGAACTTCCGTCCCAATTTCAACTTTCTTGCAGAAGGCAGCAGGTTTTCCTCAAGGATATTTCTGCATTTCGCTCCATCCATTTTCCCTTCTATCCTGACAAGTTCCCCAGTCCCTGCTGATGACAAATGTCCCCATAACATGATTCTGCCACCACCATGCTTCACAGTAGGGATGGTGTTCTTTGGGTGATGTGCTGTGTTGGGTTTGGGCCAAACGTAACATTTTTGATTTAGGCCAAAAGGTTACTTCATGGTTTCGTCAGATGACAAAACTTTTCGCAACATGACTTCAGAATCTCCGGAGTGGTTTGTGGGACAACAAGCGGCACTTGTGGTGGGCTTTTTTGAGTAATGGCTTCCTTCTAACTACCCTACCGTAAAGGCCAGACTTGTGTAGTGCTTGGGATATTGTTGTCACATGCACACAGTGACCAGTCTTTGCAACAAAGGCATGTAGCTCTTTCAAAGTTGCCATTGGCCTCTTGGTGGCCTCTCTGATCAGTCTCCAACTTGCTTGGTCATCCAGTTTGGAGGGACGGCCTGAACGAGGCAGGGTCTTGGCGGTATCATATGCCTTCCACTTCTTAATGACTGTCTTGACTGTGCTCCAAGGGATATTCAAGGCCTTTGAAATATTTTTTACACCCATCCCCTTATCTGTGCCTTTCCACAACTTTATCCCAGAGGTCTTTTGAAAGCCAATTGGTTTCCATGGTTGAGTCTTTGCTGTGAACCACACAACTGAGCAGAGGAAATCTACAGGAACAGTTGATTTTATTCTGAAAGATTCAGGATCACTACAATTTAACACAGGTAGAGGGCAATTAACTTGGTGTGTGATTTTGAAGGTGATTGGTTATACCTGAGCTAATGTACAATTGCTATTATAAGAGGGGTGGACACTTATCCAACCAAGATATTGTTACGGCTGTGGAAATTCGCATTACACCATGAAGGGCCTGTAGGTGAGATATCTCCAAGTACATGTGTAGTTAGCCCCAAATCCGTTGTCTAGAGGGTATTTATGCGATTCATTCGGGCTGCGACACTGAGAGAGCCGTTTTTCTGTTCTATCTTTATTTTGAACCAACCACGTCTCAACCCCCATCACACAACCACCTTAACCACCACGCCAGCCATCATCACCAACTACAACCACGCTCCAACCCTCTGACAACAACGCCAACAGCCACAACCTTTACCTTCACAACCCAATCCGCAAACATCGCATCACCGTCATTCCCAAACGGCACCATAACCATCAAACCACCACCGATAAACCCTCCACCACCCTCACCTCTCTCCTTATACGGCCATTCCCGCACCACCTGTGAACACTGAGCGTCGGGCTGTCTTGGGCTCGTTCAGCGATACGCACCGAGCCCCGAGTGCAAATAGCGGCCTTTCCGAGGAGCATTCGTATCAAGAACGCTACACGCCCACTTCTGATCCGTCCAATTAGCAAGCGCGGAGTGGCTTGGCCCCGCCTCCAGGCGCGTCTGTGTGAAATCGATATATGCAAATTCTAGCATCAGGGGAGGTTCACGCCCACTTTTCCTCCGTCCAATTGGCGAGCGTGGCTCCGCCCCCGAGGTCATCCTGATCCGGATATTTGCATATTGTTTTCTCCTGCTGGCCTATAAAACGGTGAGGGCAAGGCGAATCGTGGCAGAGTGTGGCAGTGGCAGAGTGTGGCAGTGGCAGAGTGTGGCAGTGGCAGAGTGTGGCAGGGGCAGAGTGAGGCGAAGTCATCGGTGTGGCAGCGAGTTGGGTTCTGCAGTCGGCTGAGGAGAGTTGCGGGAAGAGGCAAAGGAGCTCGGGTCCGAGGCGAGAAGGACGG
The DNA here is from genome assembly GCF_056783735.1 of Eptatretus burgeri. Lineage (NCBI taxonomy): Eukaryota > Metazoa > Chordata > Myxini > Myxiniformes > Myxinidae > Eptatretus > Eptatretus burgeri. The sequence goes on from NC_140971.1 coordinate 1,361,270, forward strand.
CGGTCGGCGACGAGGTCGCGGTGTGAAATCGCTCGTCGCAGGACCCAAGCCAGCCAGCCATTCTCCTCCCCCACGGCATCAACAATTCCCCCTTTCCCCCGCGCTGAGATAGGGCAAAAAGGGGGCCCCGTTCCCACCCCACTCCAAACGTCAGGCCAACGAAACGCGCCAAGGAGCACGGAGTCAGGGCACAGCCACGCGGCCACATCTGCGGCTCGTCCGCCAACGCGTCATGAGGACGCGGGTAGGACCCCCCCCCCGGTCTCGCGGGCCTGGCCGCTCATTCAGGTCACGCGCGCATATTGGCCGACAGGCCCGTCTGCCCCCTTGTCTATGAGGGTGGCTTCTTTCCTTTGCTTTTGAGTAAATGTGTGTTGGCGCCATCTGTAAAGTAGAACTGTATAAGTGTTGCCGTGTGTACGCGTATTCGGTAGTAACTGTGTGTCATTGTTTCTTTTGGTTTAACTGCTATATGTGCATTTTGACTATTTGGCTGTATATGTGTGCTTTCCGTGTGTCGCGTAATAAATGTGCATTGTGTGAACTGTTTTCCCGTTTCGCTTCTTCTTTTCTTTATTGACCCTCCATCCTGCTTCACGTAAAGGGCTCGTAGTGGGCTTAATACGCCCGGTAATTAATCTGTACCGTCCAGGTCGGCGATAACACCGCTCGGTTATCCCGATAGCACGGAACGGGCCGCCCAAGCGGCCCATATCCGGAGTCGACCTGCGGCGAGGTGCGATTGCCTGGTCGACCATTCGCGCAGGTACTTAGGTAGATCGAATTTGGCGAGCGACCCTATCCTGCACGGGTGGACAATTGGCACGATCGTGGTGAGGTTAAACCCCCATACTCCAAGAGCATTAGGGTTTAACCTGGACATTTTTGGTAACAAGCTGATTTTTTCAGGAAAGGTCCAGGAATGTGTGTGAAATAACATACTAAAAGTCCTCATGAATCCTCCTTGAGCGTTTTCCGCAATCCAAGATGGCGTCCAAAATGGCCACCATTTCCTGTTTTTCTCATAACTTTGCAAGTAGGTTTACCTATAACACATTTTAAATGTCTACACATATGTTTTGAAGTATAAGGAACTCAATACAATACATATCGGAAGATTTTGAAACACACAAAAACGAATAAAACCGCTTAAGCTCTTTCAGAAATCCAAAATGGCGTCTGAAATTGCTGCCGTTTCTGGTTTTACACCAAGGTACTTCAACACGCACTTTAAATGTCTTAATATATGTTTTGCGACTCAATGAAATGAATCATATACTTATTGGGAATTTTTCAAAAACACGCATTTACCAATAAAAACACTTGAGCTCATCCTGAAATTCAAAATGGCGCCCGAAATGCCCCTTTCCCTGTTGTTGTTTTCTCATAACTCTGCAACTAAGTAACCCAATAAAGCACACTAAAATGTCTTTATATATATATGTTATGGGAGTCAAGGAATCTAGATAAATTCTTATTCGCAGATTTGAAACACGCATATCTATACCAATAAAACTACTTGAACTAGTCCCAAAATCCAAAATGGCACCAAAGATGGTTGCAATTTCCTGTTTTTCTCATGACCCTGTGACTAAGTTACCTCAATATGCACTTTAAATCTCTAAATATATTATGTCTTGAGAAATAAGGAACTCATTCAGATACTTTGAAGTACAAAGGAAACAATAAAACCGCTGAAGTTCTTTCTGAAATTCAAATGGTGCTCAAAATGTCCGCCACTTATCAACACACTGCTGTTTTAGCCTGTTTCAAGAGGCAAAGACATTCAAAACAAGATCATGCTAGAGATTCAAACCTCAAAAGTTTCAGATGAATCTTTACCTTACGCATGCACACACCTAGTTGCATCAGTCATTGTCTTCATCGTCGGATGCTGTATCTTCAATGTTGATGTCCTCTGAAGTTGGGGTAATATCATCGTCGGCATCTATAAGAGTTGGTGCTGTATTGTTGCAATTGAGACCACTGCATTTACTGCACATTGAGGTACAAAAGAGCCCAAGTTTCTTGCAGCTACATGTCATGCTTCTGCAACCATCTGGTTTACACCCACATGCCACCATGTTCAGCAAAGTGTCGGGTGCAACAGCAATGTCTGTTTCTACCGGGGTAAGAGTCCCGTCCTGAAATCGCCAGCCCCATTCTGTTGGAGATAAGGAGTTACCCATCCATTCCTGGACGGTAAGATAGGCGCGATATGAATGTTGCTTTGCTGCAGCACTAGTTGGAGGTAGACTTTCTAGCTGAAAGGATGAACTCAGGGAACTGCGACCGATTGCCCGTTTGTATGCGATGTGATGGTAGTCATCAAGAGATTCAAAACTGCTGGCTCCATAAAGCTTAAGAATGAAGCCTTCCCCAGCTTTTTCCACCTCGTCATGGGTGCTTCCACTGTTTGTGAAGGTATCCAGCAAGTCGTAGTCCCGCTTCTTGTGCACCATGTTGAAAGCTTTACGCTTGCCCTGACGATAGATCGCAGAGACCGTGTCACATCCCGTCACAGCATGAAGAAACATCAAGTGATTTCTTGTGTCCCCTATGGCATGCTGAATCTCATGAATGTTGAAGACCATGACAGGATTACTGCGGCATAGCATGTACACATCTGTGGAAGAGGTTGCCCGAGCAACTAGCATTTCCAGTAAGTCTGTGTCTGTACCAACGACAGCAACTGGCACATGTTCTGACTCTGCCAGTGCTCGTGCTGTGGAGACAATCAGGGTGTCGGCGTCTGCTTCTGCCTGCTTGACACATACTCCAGCCATGAGCATTTTGTCACGTAGAGTTTGTATAAGTCTCGCCTTATTGTTGCCGTTGGCTAAGAAAGCTGCTTGGGTTGTGGTGGTTGGCATATCATCTTCAAATATGATGTCACTAGAGGTACACTTCTGAGCTCTTCGTTTCTGCTCAGCTACCTTTGTCGAAGTTGCGCTTCCATATCCATCAAACACCACCGTTGATTGAGCTCCATACTGTTTTAGGATGTACAGCTTGCGTGCTTCAGCATCTCTTAAGATGTATTCTAATGAGTTCCTCATACTTCAAAACATATATGTAGACATTTAAAGTGTGTTTTGGGGAAACCTGCTTGCAAAGTTATGAGAAAAACAGAAGAGGCGGCCATTTTGGACGCCATCTTGGATTGCGGAAAACGCTCAAGGAGGATTCATGAGGACTTTTAGTATGTTATTTCACACACATTCCTGGACCTATCCTGAAAAAATCAGCTTGTTACCAAAAATGTCCAGGTTAGGGCCTATTTTGACCTAATGCTCTTGGACTACCACCCATGACTAGCTCCCGGCGTTGGTCCGAGAGGGTCACGACTGAATTGTCCGTCCGGTGGGCGACGTGCCGCGATTCGAGTCACGTGGCCGTCCACACGCCGGCGGGCGCGAATTTGCAACAATTTTTTAGTTTTGTATTTTTAATTAATTTTCTGAAATTTGTAGAATTTGTTTTTCAATTGGAAGTTGTGGGTTATGATGTGTAAATAAAGGTGGAAAAAGTCTGATTTAATGTAATTTAATTCCAGACTAAGACCTTGTTCTTCGTTGCATTTTTCAAAAAATATGGTCCATTCTGATCGGATAAAGCACTCGGCTCACCCAATTATGAAGGTACTGATGACATCGTCGTTATCAAATGTTGCTCCCCGTAATGCATTCCTGACGTTTGCAAAGTTCGAATTTTTTTCATTTCGTGGTTTCTGAGAAGATGTTCAAAGTTTTTCCTTTTTTCCTAATCACTGCCACACCACAAGACCAATGACATCATAGGTATCATGAAAAAAATTATCCAAGGGTAGACGCTTCTGTGTTTAAAGTTTTGTGACAATCGTTCAAGCAGTTGCGGAGAAAAGGAGTTTGAAATGGAATTTTCCACTAAAAAAAAAGAAAGATTAGATGGTGAAAAAGAAAAGAAAAAATAACATAAAGGAATAATCCAAACAAAAACAATAGGGTACCCATCGGTGCCCTAATTATCATGAGATACCATTATTGTCATCATTATGTACCATTATAATTACCATGATCATTCTTGTAATATATCATCATTATGTACCATGATAATTATCATTACCATAGTCATTTAAATAGTATGTAGTTGATACACTCATGTTCTGTGTGGACAGACAAACAGACAAACAGACACAAATGCAATACCCTCTCCTCTGGCAAGAGAAAGAAGTAATGCACAACACCAGGCCCAACTATAATACAACGCCTCACCTGGTCTCTCCTGTTCATCATTTTTATCCTCTCTGTAGCCAGAACTATAACCATAGCTGCAAGAGAAATGAGCCAAAAGAGGGTAAGATTGCATCAATGAAGGAGAGCAAAATATAAGCAGAACACAGCAAAGTGTTCAACAAAATAAATTCAAAATGACTAAACAAATTCAAAGAGTAAAACAAAATAAAGTTAAAATCTTCCCGTTGATTCCAACATACCTAGAGGTTCTTCGTTGCCCTGTTTGAGAGTACACAGACTCTTCCTGTCCTCGGTTTTGTGATGCCCAAGAGCCCTCACCGGCTTGAGATTGATATCCTGCGAGGGATGATGAGCAGAGCTTCAGAATAGGTACCTGAAACTTCCACTCAAAATGCCCTCCATGGCGTCCTTCCCCAAATATGGCCAAAAAAATGCCCTCCACGGCCTCCTTCCCCAAATATGGCCAAAAAAAACAACCCTCATTTGTAATTTGCTGCAGTCTTCACATCGACTTTTAATTCTTTGAAAATTCTTGGCAATATGTATGCAAGTGACTCCATCAAAACAATTTTTTCAGACCAATTATATCGTGGCAAGCAGATTTTGGTCTTTCAGCCTCGAGTTACTTTGGTCCACTTTAAACGACAGACATTGCAACTAAGTTGAAGTCTATAATTATGGTCGTAATTGATGAAATAAATGTTCGCGAAAACGCCAGATCATAAAACGTTTTCAAAGGAATGCTCTCCCCTGGTTTTCCTAACATCATGGATGACAAACACCCTCACAAACAAAACAAATACGCATCTCATAGCAACAAAATATTGGCCCAATCAAACAGCTCCAGACAACATTCAGTATCCAACTGTTCTGTTCAGTGTTCAACTGTTCAGTTGTCCTGATACAACTTGCCTTTGCCTCATGGAAAGCAAACCCAACTGAGGGCAATCTCAGTTCTTTCCACAAAGCTCGGAACAAGTGTGTATCTATCCTCAGGAGAGCCAGAAAACAACATCTTTCTCATCTCAAGTCTGAACTCTCAAACCTCTCTCCCTCCTCAAAATCCTGGTGGCGTTTAATCAAATCTGTTTCTGGTGTATGTTCCCCCTCCATCCCCTCCCTTACCTCAAATGGCCGCACTGCTGATTCCACACGTGATAAAGCTGAATGTCTAAACTCGGTGTTTGCAGCTAAATCTTGTGTCCTAAACCCATCACTATCTCTACCCACTTTACCCAGTCGCACCCAACTGTCCCTGGACTCTGTATCCTTTTCTCCTGACAAGGTGGAGAGCTTGCTTTCAAACCTCGAGTAAGATTCTGCAACCGGTCCAGACAGCATCAGCTCACGTGTCCTCAAAGCCTGCTCTTCTGCTCTTGCTCACCCTCTCTGTTCTATTCACCCTCTCATTTGCCCAAGGTCATCTGCCATCTGCTTAGAAATCTGCTAACATCACTGCCCTGCATAAAAAAGGTGCAAAAACAGATCCCTGTAACTACAGACCAATCAGCCTTCTCCCAATCATCAGCAAGGTGATGGAATCCATCATCGCCTCAGATATGAAATCCTTCCTCTTCTCCAATGGCTTGATTTCCAATCATCAATTTGGTTTCAGACCAGGTCACTCTACCCTGGATATGCTGCTTCTGCTCTCCCATCAATGGATGGAGGTCCTCAATGCCAGACAGGAAATCCGAGCCGTATCCCTGGACATATCACGTGCTTTTGACACAGTCTGGCACCCTGCCCTACTCACCAAACTCTCTTCCCATGGTATTCAAGGCCATCTCCACTCATGGCTCGCAGACTTCCTCTCCTGTCGCAGTCAACGTGTGGCCCTAAATGGAGTTCTTTCATCCCCTCTTCCTGTGCAGGCTGGAGTTCCTCAAGGTAGCGTTCTGGGCCCTGTTCTTTTTCTGGTTTTCATCAATGATCTCTCGGACTCTCTGGAAAATCCTCTATTTCTCTTTGCCGACGACTCCACCCTCTGCCGTACCATCTGTCATCCCTCAGACCGGCAAGCAGCAGCTTCTTCACTCACTGCAGATCTGGATAAAATCACAAACTGGTCCAACACGTGGAACATGTCTTTCAATCCAGACAAATCTCACACTCTCACTATGTCTCTTCGAAAGGACCGTTTACAAAACCCCCCATCCACTTTCTCAACAATCCTCTGGAAGAAGTCTTTTCTTTCAAGCTTCTAGGTCTCACTATCTGCCATGACCTTTCCTGGGAAAGTCACATTTCCAACCTCGCCTCAAAAGCCAGTCGCCGACTGGGAATCCTCCGTCGTGCTAAGTCCTTCCTCGGCCCTCTTGAGCTCCTGACCACTTACAAAGCTTTTGTCCGCAGCCTGATGGAGTACTGCTCTCCCCTCTGGGCTGGTGCTCCTGCCTCCCACCTTTCTCCGCTTCACGCGTCGAAACCAGGGCATTTAAGATCATCGGCATCTCCCGCAATGAAGCTGAGTCTTTGGGCCTCTCACTCAATCACCGCAGGTTGGTCGGTGGTCTTTCTGTCTTCTACCGTCTCCTCTCCAGCCTCGCCCCCCCTGCTCTCTCCGCGATTTGTCCCCACCACATTTCCACAGGGCGCTCAAGGTCCGCCAACAACCCCCTTCTGGTAAAACTACCAAAATCACGAATCTGCTCACCTTCACTCTTTCATTCCTCTTTTTTCCCGCCTTTGGAATAAACTGTCTCACTCTGTTCAATCCCATTCTTCCCTCCAGGCCTTCAAAACAGCTGTTCACCACCACCTCTTATCTTCCCCCATCCAAATCCTCGATCTTTTCTACCCCCGATAATCCACCCAAGCCCACTTCCTTCATTTCTCCTGCTTTCCTTCCTGAAAGTCCCTGAAATGTCCATCTTCTCTTCGCCATGTTCCCCGTCCCATCCCCATCCCTCTCCCTTCCACAGTTCACCTAATGTGTCTGTTCCCCACTGTTTTGTCCCTTCCACTCCCGCCCCTCTTGTCTCATGCCTCCTTGCTGTGAGTTGTGTGTTAGCTCTCATAGGAGCCTCGACCAAGGTATACAAAAAAAAAAAAAAAAAAAAAAAAAACTGGAAAATCCACAATAGCTCACTGAAAAAGTTTTCAATTGTCATGATCATCAGAACAACAAATGGCGAAGCACACGTGTAAAAGGCATACCCACTTCTGAATACTTTTAATTACTGGAAACACCTGCTCCCGATGAGAGCAATGGCAAGTCGTCTCCCCCCCCCCCCCGTCCACTCACAGGTAGTGGGGGGGGGGCGGGGCTACACCGGGTACGAACAGCACGTAAAGGCCCGGTCACACCTTGACGTTTTAGCCAACGTATGCCGATTTTTTAATTTTTTTTCTAAAACGCTGGCACACGTTGAATACGTTATGGGTAAGTTTTGATAACATTGAGAGCACGCTGAAAAACACTGCCATACGTCGTTGTACGTTGGCTTTAAACGTTGTACTTTTCGGTTGTCCTCAAATTTTTTCATGCTTGAAATTTCACGACGTATGCCGGCGTATGATTCACACGTTCCGCTACGCTGGCCACAAGTTGTATGCACGGTCTGCGATCGTTCACAGACGTCAACACATGCTACTTGTAAGTTAATCATAAGGTGAGACACGCCGAGGTAATGTTTAGCGTACCCGAAACTTATTTCTAACCTATGATTAACGTGTTGTTGGCACGTTACGCGATCGTTGCCACACATCGACAGACGTTACTTTTAAGTTACTCATAGGCTGAAAGACGTCGGTATAATGGATCGTCCTTGCGTCAGCGTCCACGGCCACGGCCAGGACACTTATTTGCAGCATTCTTCAAACTTTTCTTCGGCATGACGAGGATGTTCACACTTCGATGTCTCGCTTGGCTATGATTCCAATTGTCCATCGGCAGCGTCTATTTAAAATAGTCGAGTTTGAGCGTTTTATCACGTTCAGAAGAAACGCTTCAAATTTCCAAACCCCAGCGTCAAAAAACAAAGGCGAGTGACAGCAATTTAAATCGTTCATTGTAAACAATGAAAATAGCAGAGTGGTACCGTTTAAAAGTCGTTGAGTGTAAAAAAAATCCAATTGTTGAGCGCAAGCGTCTACTTTCAATAGTGGGGTTTAAGCGATTTAACACGTTCAATAGAAACGATTAAAATTTCCAAGCGCCAGTGTCAAAAAACAAAGGCGAGTGACAGCAATTTAAATCGTTCATTGTAAACAATGAAAATGGCTGAGTGGTACCGTTTAAAAGTCGTTGAGTGTAAAAAAAATCCAATTGTTGAGCGCAAGCGTCTACTTTCAATAGTGGAGATGCAGCCATTTAAATCGTTGAGTGGCAGCCTATGAACCTACCCGTGGACACGCGGACGCAAGGAGGATCCATCATAACCCACACCCTCACCCTCACCTACTACTGCCAACATGAACAAACTACTACTAATACTAATACTAATACTAATACTAATACTAATACTGATACTGATACTGCTACTGCTAACATGGACATTGCCTCAAAAAGGACTCGAAAACACTGTTGGGTTCCCCTTTTATGAGGGGAATATCTTTTTTCCCAATTTTTATATCCCAATTCCCAAAACCGCTGGGAACACGTCTTTATATGGCAGTTGTAAGCGAGAAACACATTCATTTTTTTTTTTTTTGTCGACCGGAAGACGTCATTGGAATACGTCTACATACGTCGATGTGTGTTGGGACTACGTAAAGAATTGGTTCAAAGCACGTCAAACATAAGTTAGAAATAAGTTTCGCGTAAAAAAGACATTACCGCGACGTGTTTCGACATATGAGTAGCTTATAAGTAGCCTTTGTGGACGTGTGTAAGCGTCCGCATATCGTGTGTACAACTTATCCCCATCGCATGCGGAACGTGTGTCATACGCCGAGTCCGTCGTAAAATTTTGAACATGTTTAAAATTTCTTGACGTACTCCACTTACTACGACGTATGATAGCATACTTTAGCGTTCTACTCACGTATACCAAACTTACTCATACCGTATTTGACGTGCCCCCAACGTTTTAGACACATTTTTCTTAGGTCGGCATACGCTGGCAAGATCGCCAAGGTGTGACCGCGATGTTGTCACTTCCATTTCTACGGCAGTTATGATTCGAATCGTTGTGCGTCAGCCTTTTAATAGGCTACGTCACGACATCGTCGGCGATGCGTGCAACGCGCTATGCCGAAGTTAGACTATCGTTGGGCATAGGTTGTGTAGGCCAACAACAGGTTCAGCATTCGTTGGTATAAGTTATCTATAACACAACGAAACGTTCTGTGTCCATTACTAATATGTTATGCATACGACCAACTCGTTATGAATACGTCCAAATTTAAAAAAAAAAACATCAAAAGTTCAACGTCAGCCAGCGTTTTACATACATTTTAATACGTTGCCATCGCTGGCTAAAACGTCAAGGTGTGACCGGGCCTTAAGCAAAGCTTCGTGGAGATCAAAGCTTCGTGGTGTGTGTGTGTGTGTGTGTGTGTGTGTGTGTGTGTGTGTGTGTGTGTGTGTGTGTGTGTGTGTGTGTGTGTGTGTGTGTGTGTGTGTGTGTGTGTGTGTGTGTGTGTGTGTGTGTGTGTGTGTGTTATATATTAATAATGTGGACCCAGAGTCAGGGGCAAGGAAGATCACGAGGGGTGGTCCACCTCGGGTTCCCACGAGACTCTCCGGAATCGCAGGCCGTCGCACACGAATAAACTTTGTGACGCTGAGGGATGCTAATTGACTGTGAACGTCAATAACTCGACCACGTGACTTAGGGTCCTCAGTCTGATACCGTTTACTGAAAAGTCACATGGTTTAATTACTGGGGGACACACCCTTGGTACGCCTTGCTCAAACCGAATCACCTTCCCGGATCAGATGCAGCCGAGCAGAACTGCCAAGAACATACTGGGTAGAAAATAGATCGTTGGGGGATAATGCCTCGGCTTGACTAGAGTACGGACCATGCTGGACCAATGAAGGAAAAGACGAAAATGAGCTGGGAACTTTTCTAAACAAGCATTTATTTACAATGGTGAGGAAAGGTATGTGGCACAGTGAATTGGGTTTATTGGAATGTACAGTACAGCAGGGAAAGCAAAGAATTTGTGGGGTGCGGCAAAAGGTAAGCAATCTTTCAAAAGGAGACAGAGCAAACTTATCCTGTTAGAACTTCTACAATCTCAACTTAAACTAGGACAGGTGCCATCATGTGTACATACATACGTACACGTACGTACACACACACACACACACACACACACACACACACACACACACACACACACACACACACACGGAAGATTTGATATAGCCCAGAGAGAAAAAGAGAGATAAACAGCCTCACAATACCTAGCGCAATCAGCAGATCAACGCAACCCAGTACACTTAGGGAGAGGTTGGATGGAGGAACACTGGTGTCTCAGGTGTGGGAGTGAGAGGTGAGTTGTAGTGCAATATGGAGGGTGCGGTGTCCTGCCAGAGGAACATGGGATTGTGAGTCAGTAATGATGCTATTTTGTGCGTCCAAAGGAGATGGGATAGAGGGGTGGTAAAAGAGAGAGGGGAGATGTGTGAGGTGAAAGATCCTTAACCTAATCGTGTATAAGTCTGTTAGTGTGGCGTGCACCTCGGTAGGACGCTCCGCCTGAGCGTTCCCACCTCGAGATGCGGCGCGTTATCTCCGGCTTAGTCAGTTTGCCGTGGCTCATGGCAACATGCGCTCCGCACTGGTCCTCAAGAAGGAGCACGTCCCTGCAATCGTGCAGCAACAGCGAGTGAAGAGCCAGCGAAGGGCAGAGACAACGAAAAGCAGCCAACGAAGAGTCGAGAAGAGCAGAGAATAAGGGGACGAAGAAGAGTCGAGCGAACAGCTCCACGCTCCGACTTCTACAAGCCCCGGGCGAAGGGTGGAGTGACGACGCGAAAGCGACGCGCTGTGACCCGAATCCTGCTTCTCTATTAGGCTACAGCGGCACAAGCCAAGGCCTGCCAGGCTCCCGGGGCCGGAAACGGTCTCATTCGTGGATGCATTTGCATGGCATGTATGCATGCTTGTTTGATTTGTACCATGGCTAAAAGGAAAAGTTGGATTATAAATCAGAATAGGAGACAGCGATATAGTTAATAGACCGAACTATAAGACCCACGCAACGCACTTTGGCCCGTAAACCCACTAGACACGAGGGGAAGGTCGAACTGCATGAAAACTAACGAAATAACTGCCTGGGGATCACTGTATGTTGGGTGCCATTGCCTTAGAGGCATGCGGTTTTGTTTAACCGAAACAATATTGTGTATATATATATTAGGGTGGTCCAAAATCATAAGGGAAAAATTCAAAATTTGAATATTCTTGGGGCATGTTGATTATTTTGTTCCACCTGATAGAAAATACTCCTGGCCAAATTTGCCACAATTCCAAAAATATTTAGGGGTCCATCAAGAGGAAGGAAGTTGTTACATCCGGTGGGAGAGAAGAAGACGTCAGTGGGAGAGAGGGAGACGTCAGTTGAGCTTTCGGTCAGTGTTAAAAGTACTCTTTTATTTTTCTTTTTTATCTCTAATTTTTTTCTTCTTTTTGATTCCCAGAGTGAGTAGAGTGAGTATGGCGTGTTCTACACGGAAAAGCACGGAACTGTTCCTCTTGGATCAACCATTGGAGAAATTCACCGACCGCCAGTTGCCCACTGAGAACATTTTATGCTCTTTCCTTTCATTTTTCCTATTAGTATTCTGACATAATAATGAATCCATTGAGAGACTTTGATTGACCCCAAACCACCTCCAAATCTGCTAATTTTTTGTTTCTTTGCGTTTTTCAACGCCAGGAACGATTTGGCAAACATGCCCGCGAGAAATTCGAACTTTCATTTTTTTGGACCACCCTAATATATATATATATATATATATATATATATATATATATATATATATATATATATATATATATATATATATATATATATATATATAGATACAAAAATACATACATACATACATATAGTCACAGATCTAAAAAGCCGGCACTCCCTCAAGGCAATGGCACCCAACATACAGCGGTCCCGAGACAGTTATCACCTACGCCACTGAAGGTGAAGGAGGTTATGTTTTCACCCCTTTCTGTTTGTTACTTACGAAATCTAAAGATTTTGTAAGTATATTGATGACTTCCGTCCTCTGTTTGTGTGTTTCTTTGTAGGCACGATAACTCAAGAACGGAAGAAGCCACCGATGTCAAATTACACCACGTGATTCAGGAGGGTGATGGCTAGCGCTGATTAGATTTTGGTCAAAATCGGTCAAAGGTCAAGGTCACAGGGAGGTCAAACATCCAAAAAAAAGTTATAACTCGAGAACAGAAGAAGCTACCAATGTCAAATTACACCACGTGATTCAGGAGGGTGATGGCTCGCGCTGATTAGATTTTGGTCAAGATCGGTCAAAGGTCAAGGTCACACATTCGATTTTTGATGGTTTGGTACAGAATCATCGTAGAAACTTCTGGTTTGCGTCGCTACCTTCTCTAGAGACAGCTTTTATTCGACAAGGTGAGAGGTCAAGTTGACGATTTCGAAAGTACCAGTCTATGACTGCTTGTTTGTCTGTTTGTGAATACGATATCTCAAAAAGTAGTGCACAGATCCGGATGAAATTTTGTGGACAGGTTCGGTGTGTGACAAGGACGAACCGATTCGATTTTGGTGAAGATCCGGATCCGGATCCGACAACAAGAATTTTTTAAGTGATTGTTCACCATTGAGAGATCGGGCCAAAAACAATATATAGCACGATTTCTCAAAAAGTTGTGGATGGATTCGGATAAAAACTTGGACAGGTTGGGTGGAAGGAAGAAAGTGGAAGAACGTTCTTTCTGTGGAAAGGAAGAATTGATTCGATTTTGGTGAAGATCCGAATATGGATATGAGAATTCTTTATTTTTTAAAGTGATTCTTCACCATTGAGAGATAGGGCCAATAATGATATTGTACCGTATAGCATGATATTTCCAAAATGTATTGGGCCCAATATGTTCTCATGGATCAGGCATTACGTAGCGGAGGTATGCGCTCTAACGAGTGCCCTTCTAGTTTCATTATTATTCGTTCAGTTAGCCCTTCCATTATGTCTCGTGGTTATATGGGAAAAGATGCGTTGCATCGGGATTTTTGTTGGGTCTTCAATTCGCTTTGCTATTCTATCACCTATTTCATTTTACTTAATATTAACTTCCTGGATGTGCGCTGCCACTCGCCACGTCGCCACAGGGCGAATCCCCCTTACCTGTGGGTAATATTTCAAACCACCCACTAGCCACTGTGGCTAATTCATATTTTAGTGGTTTTTTTTTTTACCAGTTTTAGACGAATTTTGGGTGAATTTAGCACAGAATTCAACCTTCGTTGAGATGGCCACCATCTTGTATGTTTTGATTACGGGAATCACGCGTGATTTCGTACAAGCTTATATATACTAACCTTAGTAGTTTTAAACTAGTTTCGAGTAAAATAATAATAATAATAATTAAAAAAAAAAATCGACCGAAATTACACATGATTCCCATGATTCTCGTCTCAAAATTTTATTTTAATTTTTTTTTTTCCGGAATGATTCGGCGCTACTCGGCGCTACATGCTTCATTGGGTCAGTGGTTGCCAGGTGAGTTTTGACACAATCAGTAGTAGTACGAGTTTGTTTGGATGAGAGAGTTTGTTTGGATGAGTGAGTTTGATGGGTGAGGTTAAAATTAACTTATTATTTCATATTGCTAAAAAAAATAACTTTTGAATAAAATATGTGGCTATTTCCTTTCTCCTATGGCTAATCATTCTAAACCTAGATTAGCCACAGTGGCTAATTCCTTTTGAAAGCCAGAGCACACCCAGACTTCACACACGACCTCTTCACACAAGCATGCCTGCAACAGAGCAAACAATGACGTCAAAAGAGAGCCTCAAGCGCAGATGTGCGCCATTTCCCTGTTCAAACCGCACGCCATTCACCAACGGATATCTCAGCTCAGACCCCCACCATGCTCACCACAACCCTCACAACGCCTCCTAAGAATCCCTCCAGTAACCTCTGCTCAACCTCCTCGCCACAATCACAAACCGCTTCAACCGCTCCCAAAGTTCTTACCACGAACATCACAGCGCTTCCCCCACCTCACAACAACCAACGCAATCACAGTTAGCTCCCCAGATGCTTACCACAGTCCTTTGGGATGCCAGGAATGGAGGACATTGCGAGTCAGAGCACAGTGGCGTGGAAATTGAAGTGCATATATGTGATGGGGCTGGCTCAATCATGTCTGGGTAGCCCTGGCACTCCACTAAATAACAACACTCTATTGGAGTTCAGCACACATTCAAGGCAGGAGAACGCTCCCAAAAACCCAGACCCCATATAAATCCTGGAGCTCTGTTGCATGGCCGAGCCTGGGAGCAAATGAGGCAGTTTTTGGCTTTGGGGTATGGTGGGGTGGGGCTACTCCTCAGGATGACGTCTGCACGCCGAAGATGCTTGGAAACGCTGACAGGGCCTTTTGATCAGTTTTATAGCTCCTCCTTAACCCAGGCGTTAAAAATGGCGACAGAGGTCACCGAGTCAGACACTCCCCGAGCCATAGAGACTCTCTCCGAGCCCGAGCCGACAGCGCCAGTCACCGAGCGAGAGCGAAACTGACCGAGCTCGGAAAGCAGCATAAGTTACCAAGCCCGAGCCGAGCAAGGGTCACCAAATCGTTGCCAAGTCATCAACGGGTCATCAGCGCTCAGCTTCCGCTGCATTACGCAGCCAATACTCATTCCCATTTCCAGATTTTCTCACATGCCACGTTAAGCTATCATCTCACACGTCTGTCTCTCCCATCAATCGTCTCATCTGCTGTCGACACAAATTTACAGATCCTCACTCTTCACTCCTCTTCTGCATCACATCTGCACCTCCCACTTACGTACCTCAGACACCCCCAGTTTTCTTCCCTCCTAAGCGACTGGAAATCACAGGTCCGTCAACCATGCCAAGTTTTGAACGAGGTTGAAAACCCCTGAACTGCCTCTCTTTATTGCTCTCTAATTTCCTTGGGTGTGTGTCTGATGGCGCCTGGAAACGTCCGCACAAGATAAGAATGTGTAAGTTCTTTATATCGGTTTCGATCTGCCTTGTCTTCTTTCTGTAAATAAATGCATTTCTTTCACCACACCCCACAAATACTTGCTTTCCCTGCTGTACATTTTATTGAATAAAACCCTTTTGAATATTGCTGCACATACTTTTCCTTGCCCGTATAAATGAATTGCTTAAGTTATAAGTGCACTCAGCCCGTTTTGTCTTTTCCTTAATTGGTGAAGCATGGTCCGCACGTTAGTTTAGCCAGGAAGTTCTACTCCATTAATTTGCTCTTGTTAGCCAGCGTACTCACTATCACTCGGCAGTAATCGAGGTGTGCGCTTAGGGCACGAGACTCCCCTTGGTTCGGCTATCCACAGGTAAAGTATCATGCGAGATAGTGCAACCACCCTACCAGGATTGGCAGTGCCAATTGGCATTTGTGGTTGCTTAGCAACCCAGTAGTGCACGGAATTATCTGTGCCTGGCAGCCTCAGGACCAGCGTTCGGGGGGGGGGGGCCCCGAGTGCTTCCCCTCGGGGCGAGCCTCAAACCCTGAATCCGCAACAATATATATGTGTGGGAAAATTATGCACCCAGACTGGGAATCAAACCCAGGTCCTCTGATGAACCCTAACAGTTCATACATTTTAACAATATAATTTATAAACTACATTGTAAGTTTATCGTTTTTAAGGTTTAAAAGATGGAATAAAATAGGTCGAAGGAGAACGTGCTCGAGGAGGAGGACAAGAAGAAGAAGAGGAAGGAGAAGAAGAGGAAGGAAAAGAAGAGGAAGGAAAAGAAGAAGAAGGAGAAGGATAACCAGGGCATTTAAGATCATCGGCATCTCCCGCAATGAAGCTGAGTCTTTGAGCCTCTCACTCAATCACCGCAGGTTGGTCGGTGGTCTTTCTGTCTTCTACCGACTCCTCTCCAGCCTTGCCCCCCCTGCTCTCTCTACGATTTGTCCCCACCACATTTCCACAGGGCGCTCAAGGTCCGCCAACAACCCCCTTCTGGTAAAACTACCAAAATCACGAATCACTGCTCATCTTCACTCTTTCATTCCTCTTTTTTCCCACCTTTGGAATAAACTTCCTCACTCTATTCTTTCCCATTCTTCCCTCCAGGCTTTCAAAACAGCTGTTCACCACCACCTCTTATCTTCCCCCATCCAAATCCTCGATCTTTTCTACCCCCGATAATCCACCCAAGCCCACTTCCTTCATTTCTCCTGCTTTCCTTCCTGAAAGTCCCTGAAATGTCCATCTTCTCTTCGCCATGTTCCCCGTCCCATCCCCATCCCTCTCCCTTCCACAGTTCACCTAATGTGTCTGTTCCCCACTGTTTTGTCCCTTCCACTCCCACCCCTCTTGTCTCATGCCTCCTTGCTGTGAGTTGTGTGTTAGCTCTCATACGAGCCTCGACCAAGGTATACAAAAAAAAGAGGAGAAGGAGAAGGAGAAGGAGAAGGAGAAGGAGAAGGAGAAGGAGAAGGAGAAGGAGAAGGAGAAGGAGAAGGAGAAGGAGAAGGAGAAGGAGAAGGAGAAGGAGAAGGAGAAGGAGAAGGAGAAGGAGAAGGAGAAGGAAAAGCTCAGGAGCGTTTAGAACAAAAAAAAAAACAAGAGGAGGAAAAAAAAGAGCGTTTTCTAAATGATCTCATCTTTTTTTCTCAAAAGAAAAGAAAAAAAAAAAGAAAAAGCATCTCATCTGCAGTGGACATTCTGAGAAACCAAAGATGCGGACCAAGCTGAGAGGTGCATTACAAATCGGAGTGGTGATTGGGAAAGCAGACAAAATGTTTCGTTGCGTACCAAACCTATATTCCCGCAAGTCCGACTTGTATTTTGGAACAGAACAGTTATGGTTCACCATTTTGAAATTTCCACCTTCATTTTTTAAATGCTGAAAATCACGTGAACCCTTTGAACCCCAGTGGCCGTTTTACCGGCCGTGATTCAAACTTCCATACGCCCGAGCGGCCGGATTTTTCTCCACGGAGCACAGGGTGGGGGAGCCGAGAGTCCAAGGAGCTCAGGGTTCAAAGCATTAAAAAAAAAAAAAAACCAATTTCATTTACACATTTCTGCCCAGCAATGGCAGATTAAAAGTGCCCAGATGAGCAGCAACGGGTCAATGAAAAGGCGCGCACACGCGCGCACGCACACGCGCGCACGCGCGCACGCACACGCGCGCACGCGCGCACGCACACGCGCGCACGCACGCACACGCGCGCACGCACACGCGCGCACGCACGCACGCACGCACGCACGCACGCACGCACGCACACACACACACACACACACACACACACACACACACACACACACACACACACACACACACACACACACACACACACACACACACACACACACACACACGTGAAAGACCTCTTTAGAATTCATACATCATTTTGAAAGTCGTGTATTGAATTCAGTTTAAATCCCAATGTAAATGAGGAGGTCACGTTTTATTTTCAACACTCACTTCTTGTTCCGAACAATCCCAACATCTTCCAGTTTAAAGTTAAAACCTTGAGAGTTTTTGCAATTGCTCACGCACCTGTACAATGCTTGTCGCTGCACCTGCGTAGCCCGTGTTTAACCATTTTAGATACTGCGCGTTTAGCTCACCACAAAGGAACAAGTCATGACACAGACTAAACTCTTCTCTACGTGAACCAACGATAACGACAGGCATCTCATTTTTATGTAACTACGCATTTAAATACTTTTCTCAAAATTGACTTTTTTATTTGGGCTTAACATGTTATTCAAATTTCAAAGGAATGGGATTTTCAGAAACACGATTTCCCACATTTCCACTCACAATCGACATCCCTGAGAACCGAAGAGAAACGTGATGAAATTAACCAGAAACAAGCCGTCATCAAGATTAAAATGAGGAATTAATAAAGGGCTGGATAAATCCAGAAAAACTAAACAATACAAAAATATTTTAAAAGGAAGAGGAAAAGTACTGTGGAACCTTCTGTTGCAACACACCTCCATATCCATGATAGCTCACGGCACTTGGGTCACCCGGGTATTGGGAAGGTGCAGGTGCAGGTGGATGGGGATAAGGGTAATTCTAAGGAAAGCAAAGAGAGCAAGACCACAGTTAAGATTTTTCAAATCAAAACATGCATCAACATTCATCACTTTCACAGGCTCCACATCTTCTAATCCTTTCGAGCCAGTGCTTTTCCATTTCCAACAAAAGTAAATTCAGTTAAAAATAAATAAAATAAAATAAAATAAATAAAAAATAGGACCACTGGACCTGTAGTTTATCGGAGCAATGACCTAATCCGCAATTTTGAAACTCTTCCGGTGAAGTGATCAGCATGACCTCCACAATTTAACATCCCGACCATGGACTCATGTTCGAACCCAAATTTGGTAGCATTCTGACTGGTGGGTCTGGAGAAGAAGATAATTGAAAAAAAAATTTTTTTACTAAGTCAGCCATTTTGACCTCCTCAAAGACACGTGACCGGAACGAGATTTGCGACCCACGTTACCAGTCAGCAGTGGAACATTTGCTGCCAAATTTCAGCCGGATCGGCCGTGCGGTTTGGCAGGAGAAGTCAAAATAGGAGACTGACAGACAGACAGACAGACAGAAGATAACACCTTATCTAGAATTTAAATTCCAGATAAGCTAAAAATCCATTTCATGTTATCAGTGTGGAGAAAAAAAGAAAGCGTTTTTTGTGTCGCTGCTCCTCCACGAGCCACAGCAGCATGTATTTCAATAAATAAAAAATAAAAGTAAAAAAAAACAAAAACAGATTTTCATGTGAATGCGTTAATGGATATGCCTCTGTCCACCAAAGATGTCAACCCACTGTTGCGTTTGGTCTCAATTAAAGATCACATGACAAAGAGAGAGATAAGGAAGAGAGAGAAACATCAGATGCTTCCAATTCAAGTTATGACCTGCAAGATGATTTACAAAGGGCACATGACTTTCGACATTCCGATTCTGATGTGCCATACTCTGTCACACAGCGTCAGAGTTTCCGAAGCAGTTTCTTGGCAAGAGTTATACCGGGTGGTCTGCCACCCCTTTGACTTTCCCAGCGGTAGTTAGGGCAGGAATTTGTCATTTGTTTAGGGTGCCGGCGATAGCTAGCCTACTTTTCGCAAACAACACCGCAGGATCTTTAACATTCACCAAGTTATGCCAGCAAATAGGACACCCAGTTTAGTATCCACCTGAGGGACGGAACGCACATTGCTGAATCGCCCTGCATGTGAAAGATCGGAAAGACAGTTTATAGCTGGGTCAGGAATTGAACCCAGGCCAGATAGCTTAGAGACGAGTGTGTGTACATTGATGTCATGATGTCATCGTTACCTTTGACAGGTTGAACCCAAAATGTAATCAGTCCATCTTTGTATCAGTCCATATTTGTGCCAAATTTGGTTGAAATACTTTCGATGGTTCACAAATGATTGCGGTAAGAAAGATTTTCAAAGGTCACATGACCATAGATCTTTGACCTTTTGAACCCAAAATCGAATCGGTTCCTCTTTGCATCAAAATGCACAAGCAAAAGTACCCGTCCCCAGTGATGGGAAAGGTTCAAGTTCATCAATTTTAATTATTTGATGGACTTTAAAAAAGTAATTGCATGACACTCTTGGTTTTACACAGAGCGAAAGAAATAAAATTTGGCATCAACATCCTCGTGCTGGTTCTCCCGTCATTATAAAAGTGAATATTGAGCTATTCAAATGCAGCGCAGGAAAGCAGCCTGGGAAACAGGAGACAAATGAACACACATGGACAGACACCACGATTTGTGTGTGTGTGTGTGTGTGTGTGTGTGTGTGTGTGTGTGTGTGTGTGTGTGTGTGTGTGTGTGTGTGTGTGTGTGTGTGTGTGTGTGTGTGTGTATGTATATATATATATATATATATATATATATATATATATATATATATATATATATATATATATATATATAGTTACAGACATATTAATTGCCTGCTCCGGGTGTGAAGGAAGAGGAGGAAGGAGGAGTACGTGTGGTAAGGGAAGAGTATTGATTAAGGGGAATTTTAACTTGCCAGGGATAGATTGTGTGGAGGAACAAGGAAAGGGAAGAGCGGATGAGGATTTCCGAGTTTTATTCCAGGATTGTTTTTAAACCCAGTTTGTAGATAAGCCCACGAGGTGGAGTGCAGTGTTAGACCTCCTTATAAGTAACGATCCCAATATGGTGGAGGAGGTGGAGGTTGGGGAGCATTTAGAAGCAAGTGACCATAACTTTGTGTGTGCAAACATTCTGTTATGGGTTAGAGTTCAGGATAGTAGGGTAGGATATTATATTTCAGGAAGGCAAACTTTGAGGGTATGAGGAGAGAGTTGGTGATGTAGATTGGGAAACTCCAACAACAGGATAATCAGAGAAATGGGAAACCTTCAAGGAGCAAATGTGTCGAGTGCAGAGTAAGTACATTCCAATGAGGTGTAAAACTAGTCAGAAAAAAGACCAGGGTAGTTGAGCAGTGAGATAAGGAAAGCTATTAAGGAGAAGCAATAGGCAATTATTTGGTTTACAATAACAGGACTGGAGTTGGATTTATATCACAATCAGAGTAAACAGAGGCAAGTTAATAAAATAACTCGGAAAGCCAAAAGAGAGGATGAGAAGGACATGGCTAAGAATATTAAACATAACAGCAAGGCTTTCTTTAAGTATATCAGGGGAAAAGAACAGGTTAGGACCAGTGTGAACCCATTGAGCAATAGCACCGGGAGAGTGGTTAGTGATGAAAGAGAGATGGCAGGCTTATTAAACAGGTATTTTTCTTCAACTTTTACACAAGAAGTCAGTCAGTCAGGAGAATTGCCAATAGCTAAGAGTATCTAGAGGAGGTGAGGAAGGGCTTTTACAGAAGATCCAGGTTGGAGTGGAGGAAGTAAAGGAACAGCAAGGTAATCTAAGAGTAGATAAGGTTCCGGGTCCAGATAATATGCACCTGAGAGGATTGATGGAGATGGCTGAGTAGGTAAGTGAGATGTTAACGGATACTTTCAAGAGTTCCCTGGAGTCAGGACAGGAGTCAGGAGGATTGTAGAGTAGTAAATGTAACAACATTATTTAAGAAAGGATCCAGAGAAGAATTGGGAAACTATAGACCTGTTAGTTTGACTTCAGTTGTGGGGAAGGTGTTGGAGACATTAATTAAGGACCAGATGAGGAACCATTTAAACAAATACAAACTAATTAAAGGTAGTCAGCATGGGTTTACCAAAGGTAGTTCCTGTTTAACAAATCTTTTAGAGTTCAATGAAGCAGTGTCTGATTGGGCAGATGAGGAAAAGGCAGTGGACATAGTATATCTAGACTTAAAGAAGAAATTTGATATCACAAATTAAACCACATCGGAGGTTTTTAGACAAAGTGAGGGCTTGTGGAGTGGCTGGTTAGGTTGCTAATTGGATTGCAAACTGGTTTAGTGGTCGGAAGCAAAGAGTGGCTGTGAGTGGGAGGATGTCTTGCTGGGAGGATATAAGTAGCGGGGTACCTCAGGGATCAGTGCTCGAACCAGTATTATTCATCATTTACATCAATTATTTGGATAATGGGGTAAAGAGTAAGCTTCCCAAATTTGCAGATGACACACAGCTTGTAGGTCAGGTGGATAGGAGAGGGGCTGGTGAACAGATACAAGAGAGTATTGATAGTTGTATCGATTGGGCAAAAGATTGGCAAATGTAATTTAACCTGAGCAAATGTAAAGTGTTGGGATGGAAAAGAACAAAGAAAATAGAGATTACAGGTGGTAAGGGGTAATTTTGGAGCATGTCACACAGGAGAAGGATCTGGGGGTGGTAATAGATATTGGAGGTAAGCAGGCAGCACAGTGCCATGCAGCTATCGGTAAAGCAAATAGGGTTTTAGGTTGTATAAGGAGGGGGATAAATTATAAATCAAGAGGTGGTAACATTTTACAAGAATTTAGTGAGGGCCACAACTAGAATATTGTGTGCAGTTCTGGTCACCACAGTTCCGGAAGTACGTAGATGCCATAGAGAGGGCTCAGTGTAGGGTTACTAGATAGATTCCAGGCCTAGCTAGACTCAGCTATGAGGAGCGGCTGAAGGAGACAGGGCTTCATACACTTGAAAGGAGGCGGTTACGAGGAGATATGATGGAGATGTTTAAGACAATGAAAGGTAGAGATAAAATAAGTGAAGATTAATTACTCAACAGAGTAGATTGTGATAGGACCAGGGGCCATTGCTTGAGAGTGAAGAAGAGGAGAGTTAAGATGGTAGTAAGGTAGGGGACTTTCACTCAGGGAGTAGATAATGCATGGAATGGTCTCCCTAGAAAGGTAGTGGCAGCAGAAACAGGAGATAAGTTTAAATTAGAATTCGATAGGTACCTGGTAGTTATGGAGATAGAGGGGTATGGGGATGTTGAGGGGATTTTTAGGTAGTTTGAGTGTTGATGGGTGATTGTGTATGGAGTGCTGTTGGTGGGGGTCTTGTATGGTTGATGTGTTTTAGCCAATCCCATGCCCTGAGGGGAAGAAAAGGAAAAAATTTAAAAATAAACGACAAAAAAAAAGAATAATAATTTAATTTTTTATATTTCATCAATTAAAAACATTTTTTTCCATTTTCGTCCTTGTATATTGTGTAGATGGATTGGTGTGGTGTTCGCGCAGGCATGATGGGCTGAATGACCTCCACCTGTGTTGGAATTCCTTGTTATCCCTGTTATTATGTCACCAGTGTTATAAATCCAGTATCAACACAAGGAGAAAAAAAAAACCACATAAAATGTCCTAGCCCCCGTTGTTTTACTAACTTTGCTGTATGGAGTTAGAGCCAGCCCATATTTATTTACAACTAAAATAGCCGCCAGTCTACCTGTTGGCCATCTTTAATCAGGTCACAAAATAAAGTGAGGTGCACGTATATGCCATCATGAACTGTGCTTATGCCGGGTTTGAACAAAACTGAACCATGCATGTCCGAGAAATGGTTTAGGACATGTTCAACATCGGGTTTTTTTTTCAAATAAAATGGCCACCAGTTGGCATTGCATCGAGAGAAGAGGGGAGGAGCAGAGAGAGGGGACCTTTCTACCATGTAGACCACTCACACCAACCAGACAGATTGGACCTTTGACCATTTAGAACTTGAGACCACTTGGACAGTTTCATATCGATAACAAAAGTTAGTGTGTGTCCGTCCGTCAGTCAGTCCGTCCGTCTCCTCCATAACTCCAAAACCATGAAACCTAGCGGCCTGAAACTTTGCATGCACACCAAGGGAACTCCAAGGTGGTGCATGAATAAAAATTTGGCGTTTGTCTCAACTCAACCACCCCTTTTGAAAAAAAAAAAAATAGGGGGTGCTCATGATGAAAAACCAAAATAAGCCTTACCAAGATGGCGTCACACATATTGGTCAACCCTGTCAGCTTGCAAGAGTCTTAAGCTGCCGTTTTTTTTTTTGCCTGCTCAACCATGCCTTGGCTTGGAACAGGCAACAACGATTTTTTAACGATAAAGTTTTTTTTGTTTTTTTCCCACTTTCCTCATGAATATCATCGAATGCCTGATCATCATAGATACGAATCACTAGATACTACGCAATACTTATAAACGCCCGGATGCGCCAGCATTCGTGCCTTTATGTAATTTCCGCACTGCCATAAGATCTAGAATCTCTTAAATGAAGCCAAATTTGAAAATTTAAGCTCCAGATTTGAACTTAGCAGCAGTTCCGACTGCTAAAAAATAAAAAAATAAAATAAAAAATAAATAAATACATAGTGTTAATTTGTCCAACTTGGATATAGTTTCACGTTCCGGGCATCTCCGGGAGGAGTTTAATATGGTGGATCGGCGATTGCTAATCGCTTGCCAAGCCAGCCGTTCCTTACCAACCATTTCGTTGGAGCTCTTCCTTCAGTACTTCAGTCCTTTGCAAGCGCTCAATATTCAGTCAATTAATTGTGTATAATCAATCGACTTGAACAATGCTCAGGGGCTACTCAGCAGCGTTGGCCCCGCGTTGTTCTGCGGTGCGTCAGACGGCGGCTGGCTCGCTGAAAATGTACAATTTTATTTTACACGACGTTTCCCCATATCGACACGACTCGGTAGAGCGCATACCTCCGCCACGCAATGCCTGATCCACGAGAACATATCGGGCCCTGCACATTTTTGAAACATCGTGCTACATATCATTTTTAGCCCAATCTTTCAATGGTGAAAAATCACTTTTAAAATTCTCGTTGTCAGATCCGGATCGTCACCAAAATCTAATCACTTGGTCTTTGTCACACACCGAACCTGTCCACAAAATTTCATTTGGATCCACGTCCACAACTTTTTGAGATATCCTGTACACAAACAAACAAACAGACAAGCCGGTCGGCGGTCATGGGTCGCCGAGCATCCGATGACCATTGACCCCTGATCTGAGTTAGTCTAGTACTAAGTACTTACAAAATTGCAATCGAATCGGTTAACCCGTGTATGAGCAAGGGGGCTTTGAATGGTCATTTTGCCCGAACAATGCGCTCATTGACCTTTGGCCCCTGACTTAGCCAAGATAGGTCAATATGTCATGAAGCAAAGTTATAGTACCCATCGAGTACTATATTCCTATGAACTTTCATTCGTATCAGTTAACCCGTGAAGGAGCAAGGGGGATTTGAATGGTCATTTTTCCCGAAAAATGCACTTGACCTTTGACCCCTGACCTACTCGAGATAGGTCATTATGCAAATGAGCAAAGTTGTAGTACTCATTACGGTCTACAAGCATGTAAAGATTCATTCAATTCGGTTCAACCGTCTTGGAGCTAGTGTACTTTGAATTTTCAGCGGGAATGCTCAATGGCTCTCGGACACCCAAGTTGAGAGGGTTACCATTTGGAAACTAAGATATAGAAAAAAATGGATGTCATATAGCGGATAGAGAATCACCTGAAGATTATGCATACAAAATCTCATCGTGTTCCATCTCCTGATAACTACTCGGTATCAATTTTAATGAAAAGTACCGAAAATGCGGTTTGATATCAGAAATCCCCAAAGTTCGAGGGGGTGCTGTGGGTGAACAAAGATCTAAATGGAAAATCCGGCTCGATGGTTTGTGCACAATGCATTCCAGATGATTAGTGTGAATTTTCATGACTATCCGACCATAACCGTAGGAGGAGTAGCATTTGGCGCGAAGGCACCTCCAGCTCTCGCATATTATTGATTTTTGCACTAATTGACCTTTGACCCCTGACCTAAGCGAAATCGGTCAATATGTCCTGAGGCAAAGTTGTAGTACTCATTGAGTACCATGAAGCTGCAAAGTTTCATTCGTATCGATGCACTCACCTGGTCGATAGGGGACCTTCAATTTTCGCGCATACCCTAATTGTAGGGGGCACTGCGAGTAAAGTATTCCATATATCACAAAAAACAGAATATATTTGATAGAGCATCACCTGCATATGGTTCGTGCCAAATTTCATAACCCTACGTGGGATAATGGCTTTCGGAATTGATTTCGCGTGAACGGTACCGATTTTGAAGGTTTTTCGGTTGTTGCTCAGGAACCAAAGCATCCCGAGCAACCATCACAATTTCCAAAGCACGAGGTCATAAGATGTACCCACCACCAGAGTTTGGTCAAAATTCGCCCACGTTTACAAATTATGCTGATGAGAAACAAACATCCAAACAAACAGACAGAATTACTGACAATAAGGGTCACCTATTTTGGCGAGCCAACAGAAAGGGGTGAAAACATAACCTCCTTCACCTTCGGAGGCGAAGGTAATGACAAAAATACTCACACTGATTAGACTCGCACTGATTATACTCGCACTGATCTTATACTCACATGATTATACTCACACTAATCAGTGCGAGTCTAATGTGTGAGTATAATCAGTATGCAGGTGAGCGACCCGAGACAATGGGGAAGTTGGGTAATTTTGTGTGCTGACGCATCGAAGCAGACACACTGGAAAAAAAAACACATCAGAAGTCGGGAAACATCCATGAATGAAAATATAAATAAAGGAAAATAAATGATTGAAAAATAAATAAATGGAAAAATGCAGGTGAGCGCAACCCAAGGCAAAGGGGAAGCATGGTTCGTTATTGCTTACAGTGCCTTACAGTGCCTACAGAAAGTCTCCACCCCCTTGCAAATTTTTCACCTTTTGTTACCTGATAGCTGGAATTAAATTGCATTAAATCAGACTTTTTCCACCTTTATTTACAGATCGTACCCTACAACTTCTAAATGAAAAACAAATTTTACAAATGTCAGAAAATTTATTAAATATACAAAACTAGATTATCTTGGTTGGATAAGTAGCCACCCCCTTTATAATAGCAATTGTACATTAGCTCAGGTATAACCAATCACCTTCAAAGTCACACACCAAGTTAATTGGCCTCCACCTGCGTTAAATTGTCGTGATTATAATTATTTCAGAATAAAATCAGCTGTTCCTGTAGATTTCCTCTGCTGGGTGGTGCATTTCACAGCAAAGACTCGACCATGAGCACCAAGGGGCTTTCAAAAGACCTCTGGGATAAAGTTGTGGAAAGGCACAGATCAGGGGATGGGTTTAAAAATATTTCAAAGGCCTTGAATATCCCTTGTAACAGAGTCAAGACAGTCATTAAGAAATGCAAGGCGGACCATCAAGATTCCACCTCGATCAGGCCGTCCCTCCAAACTGGATGACCAAGCAAGGAGGAGGCTGATCAGAGAGGCCACCAAGAGGCCCAATGGCAACTTTGAAAGACCTACATGCCTCTATGGCAAAGACCGGTCACTGTGTGCATGTGACAACGATATCCAAAACACTACACAAGTATAGTCTGCACAGTGGGGTGGCAAGAAGGTAGCCATTACTCAAAAAAGCCCACCTTTAGTCTCGCTTGAGGTATGCAAAAAAAAAAAAAAAAAAAATCACTCCTGTGATTCTGAGGTCGTGTGGCAAAATGTTTTGTGGTCTGACGAAACCAAGATGGAACTTTTTGGCCGAAATGCAAAACGTTACGTTTGGCACAAACCCAATACAGCACATCACCCAAATAACACCATCCCGACTGTGAAGCATGGTGGTGGCAGCATCATGTTATGGGGATATTTCTCCTTAGCAGGGACTGGGGCACTTGTCAGGATAGAAGGGGAAATGGATGGAGCAAAATACAGAAATATGAGAGGAAAACCTGCTGCCCTCTGCAAGAAACCTGAAATCAGGACGGAAGTTAACCTTTCAGCATGACTATGACCCAAACACAGCCAAAGCTACACTGTGTGGCGAAGGAACAAAAAGAAAAATGTCCTTGAGTGACCCAGTCAGAGCCACGACCGAAATCAGGAAAAAGCGCATTTAATGCACGTTGAAAAGATGAACACGACACCTCATACACATCAGCTCCACCATGGCTATTATCAGAACGAGCTGATTCGTCACACAGTCCCGGATTGCTTAACCCCAATATGGGGTTGTTCAAAAACTACGTTACGCTATTTTGTTCGTAACTTATACAACGTAACGCTTGATTCCCATGTCTTCTGACGGGCTCGATTAAACTTTATTATTAATCGACATATGATTAGATTTTTGGGGGTCCCTCAACATGATAAACACACGACCCAAACAAAGCCGATGGAAATCTGACGCAAAAAACCCAGGCAGTATATAATCAGCAGTGGCCTCCAGGCTTGTTATCTTAGCAGCAAGATGGTGGCCATATTTCGTCTGGGTGAAGTCGAGCAACAAATGTGGGTGGGGTCTGGCAGCTGTCCAACCAATGGGTGCACATTTCAAAAATCGACCCCAAACAAGAATCCCAACAACAGGAGTAACAACAACAGCTGCAGCAGCAGCAAGGCAGAGCTCTCATACACCTGAGACACGTGGCAGGAAAAAAAACGAAAAACTGTTCATCAGTCCGTGAAGCCGGGTGACTGTTTATTAATTACCTAATATATGAACACAAGTTGCACCATGACTACACACACGTACGTCTATAAATTGCATACTATTGGAATGTACATTTTCACCCTTTCGCCTGCCGAGACGCCTGAGATCTATAAAGACCCTGTAAGACTCAAAAGGATGCAAAACACCCCGGGGACACAAAGGACCTAAAAGAGCTAAAGAACACCGAGGACCTTAAACACCCTTTCATACCCCTTAATAACCAATTTACCTTTCAGACCCCTTCAACACGTTCGACACCTTTGGATCCCTTCACCCTTTAGACCCTGAGAAGCTTTAGACTTTTACATCCCTTAAACCTCAACAACATTTAGACCCCTAAAACCCTCCAGACAGATTAGGCAGCTTGGACCATTTAGGGTTTTAGACCACTTGCACCTTTTTCAATTAAAAATAAATTAAAAAAAATGAATCATGTCACCAATTTTACAAACAGATGTTTGTGTTATGATTGGTGTAAATCATGACTAAACAGCAACTCTCGCACAGTCATTATCCTCAGTTAAAACAAGCCTGTGCCTCTATAGCGACATGTAGCGAGGCAAGCGTCATGAGCCGATCCGCACCAATATATATATATATATATATATATATATATATATATATATATATATATATATATATATATTGGTGCGGCTGTGGAAATTCGCAAGACACCATAAAGGGTCTTCAGGTGAGATATATCGATAAGTTCATGTGTAGTTAGTCCACACCTGTTGTTTAGAGGGATTATGTGTGATTCATCCGGGCTGCGACGCTTTGAGTTAGCCATTTTTCTTTCTCTATTGTTATTTTGGACCATTAAGCCGCCAACAACTCAAACACCACCACCTTTTCCTCTTTACCTCCACAACTCCATCCCGCAAACATCACTTCACAGCCATTCCCAAACGATGCCCGCCAACCATCAAACCACCACAGCAAACCCCCCACAACCTTCGCCTTTCTCCTTCCACAACCATCGACCCCACCACCAGTCAACACCGAACGTCATACTGTCCGAAGCCGTTCGGTGATTGCTGCCGAACGCAGCAAGCCGCGAGTGCAATGGATTCCTTACGGGAGAGAAATTCGGATCAGGGGAGGTTCACGCCCCTTTTCCTCCGTCCAATGAGCGAGCGTCGGGCGGTGTGGCCCCGCCTCCAAGCGCGATGGATGTGAATTCCTCTCAGGAAGGAATTCGGATCAAAAGATGCTCACGCCCCTTTTTGCCACACCAATGGCTGAACAGAGGGTGGCGTGGCCCCGCCTCCAATCGCGTTTTGATCCTAAATCTGCACACAGGCTCCTCCCCGGTCTTTTAAAGACGCGAGTCTGTGTGGAACTCGTTATAGTGTGGGGGTCGCTTTTCCCGTGGTTGGTGTCGTCTCGTCGCTGGACTCGAGCCACCTTCACTTTCACAAGCGATGAAGCTAGCCAGCCATTCCCCTCGCTCGACCCTGAGCATCAACAATTCCCCCCTCCCACCCCATCCACGCTGAGATAGTGCCGGTGGCCCCGTTCATTCCCACCGTAATCGTGGTGCCAACCAAACCGTGCTTGCGCGGAGCACGCTGAAGAGGGCTCACCGACCACACCAGGGGCACGGAGTCAGGGCGCAGCTGCGCTGATATTGCGGCTTGCCCGCCATCGAGTCACGGGGACGCGGGTAAGACCTTTTCGGTCTCGTGGACCTTGCCGCTCCTCCAGGTTCCGCGCACATTTAGTCCACGGACCCCGTCTACCTCCCTGCCTATGGGGAGGTCTTTCCTGTTAATTTTGAATGAATGATGTGGCGCCGAGTCCCGCCAAGTATAATTGTTTAAGTGTTGTAAATAATTATAGTCGGTAGTAGGGCTTTTGCTTTTGTTGCATTTTGCATTACTACCTGACGTGTGTGTGTGTGTGTTGTGTGTGAAATAAAAGTGCTTGCTTGTCAAACTGTTTCCCGTTTCATTGCATCTTTTCCCTTGTTTGAAAGTTCCATCTTGCATCACGTAAGGGATTGGTAGTGGGTGAAACACCGGATAAGTAAGCTGAACCGTCGAGGTCGACGATAACTCCGCTTGGTTATCCCTGCAGCACGGAACGAGCCGCTTAAGCGGTTCGTGTCCGAAGTCGACCTGCGGCGAGGTACGATCGCCCGGTCGACCACTCGTGCAGGTACTTCGGTAGGTCGAATTTGGCGAGCAACCCCATCCTGCGTGGGTGGGCAATTGGCACGATCGTGGTAAGTTAAACCCCCAACCATGACTGGCTCCTGGCGGTAGTTCCAGGAGGGTCACGACTGAATTGTCCGTTCCGGTGGGCGACGCGTCGCAATTCGAGTTACGTGGCCGATCGCACGCCGGACGGGCCAAAATTCGTAACAATATGTATACGTTACTGGAAGGGCATGCGGTGGAGCGCATACCTCCACCAGGCTGATTAGTTTACGTTTTGTATCCCACCGAGAGGCCGGATCTGGATTCAGACCTGAATGAAGATTTAATCAACTCATTCTCCAAGTTTCGTCCGAATCCATCCGCAACTTTGTGATATTATATTGTTACGGCTGTGGAAATTCACATTACACCATAAAGGGCCCGTAGGTGAGATATCTCAAAGTACATGTGTAGTTGGCCCAAACCCGTTGTATAGAGGGAATTTATGTGATACATTCGGGCTGCGATACTTTGAGTTAGTCGTTTTTCTTTTTCTATCTTTTATTTCAAACACACAACATTTCAACAACCACGCCATCCCCATCACAGCACCAACCACACTGCAACCACGCCAACTCCACCATCTACGCCACCACATCTTCGCCACTCGCCATTCAACAGGCTCCGTGCGGTTACGATCTCCGCGGAGGAACAAACAAAAACCAACAAGGATGCTCGGTGGGCTTTTCCCACCTGTTTTTCCCGTCTGACTTCCCCGCGCTTTGGAGTGGAGGAAGAGCGATACAGGTCAAAGGTCAGAGGTCATGTAAAGGTGGGGCCTCTTTTTGGGGGAATAATTCTCTGGCTCCGAGCCAAAAACTGACTCCCTCGGCCCCCGGACGGAGCGGGGTGGAGGGAAAGCGTGAGGGAACACCCTTTTTCGGGAACCCTCTCGAAGGAAGGTGGAGCCGAGAACGGGGCGGGGCGAAGGGCGGAGCCCCGGGCGATAAAAGACGGACACGAGCGGGCGCAAGGAGCGCTTTTTCTTCCTCTTCGTCTTGGCTGGTGGTTCGGTTGGTTTTTGTGGAGAGTTGGTCTTCAGGAAGAGATCCTGTGCCCGCGCCCTGGCGAGTGGCCCTGTCATGAAGGCACGGACGGGAGAAGGGGCGGCGCCCATTGCGAGGTGGACCTGTGCGTCCGGACGGGGAGTGCCGGAGAGGGTTCGCCGGCTGCGAGAGGTCGGGGCCGGGCGCGACCACGCTGACGGTCGCGGGAGAGGGACTCACCAGCCAAAGGGAAGTCACGACTTCTTTCTTTCTTTTCTTTGGGGTTTTTGTATGGATCTTGTGGCGCCGTGTCTCGTAAAGTAGAACTGTTTAAGTGTTGCCGTGTGTACGCGTATTCGGTTGTAGCTCTGCATCGTTTCTTTTGTTTTAATTGCTTTATGTACATTTTGATTGTGTATTGCTGTAAATACGTGCCTTATGTGCTTGTCTGTGTGTGCGTGTGAATAAAATGCTTGCTCGTTGAATTGTGCCCGTTTCGCTTTGTCTTTTCTCTATTGACCCTCCATCTTGCATCACGGAAAGGGGTTCGTAGTGGGTGCAACATCCCAGTAATTAATGGGAACCATCAAGGCCGACGATAACACCGCTCGGTTATCACTGTAGCACGGAACGGACCGCTTAAGCGGTTCGTGTCCGGAGTTGGCCTGTGGCGTGGTACGATCGCCCGGTCGACCATCCGCGCAAGTACTTAGGTAGATCGAATTTGGCGAGCAACCCTATCCTGCACGGGTGGGCAATTGGCACGGTCGTGGTGGGGTTAAACCCCCACCCGTGACTCGCTCCCGGCGTTGTTCCGAGAGGGTCACGACAGAATTGTCCGTCCGGTGGGCGACATGCCGCGATTCGAGTGACGCGGCCGTCCGCACGCCGGCGGGCACGAATTTGCCACAATATTTTGTTCACAGACAAACAAGCAGTAATAGACTGGTACTTACGAAATCGTCAACTTGACCTCTGACCTTGTCTCATAAAAGCTGTCTCTAGAGAAGGTAGCGACGCAAATCAGAAGTTTCTACGATGATTCTGTACCAAACCATCAAAAATCGAATGTTTGACCTCACTGTGACCTTGACCTTTGACCGATTTTGACCAAAATCTAATCAGCACTAGCCATCACGCTCCTGAATCACGTGGTGTAATTTGACATTGGTAGCTTCTTCCGTTCTCGAGTTATCGTGCCTACAAACAAACAAACACACACAAACAGAGTCCGGAAGTGAACAATATACTTACGAAATCTTTAGATTTCTTAAGTAACAAACGACAGACAGACAGACAGACACACAGAGAGGTGAGAACATAACCATCCACCTTCGGTAGTGGAGTTAATAAAAGATACTGGTAGTAATATACAAAGTTTGGTTAAAAAAATAAAATCCCTTCAGCAGTTCACAAGTTATCGCGGTAATAGAAATCTGCTACGCACGAACGCACGGACAGGCACAAATCCAGATGAACAATGCAAAGCCAGAATGCCTCTGGTGCCTTCGGCTGCAGAGGCATAAAAAAAAAAGTCACCAATTCCATGAATCTTGTCCATTTTCGGTGAAAGCGGAAAATCACTGGCTCAATTCCTTCACTCGTATTCTCTTCCATGACACCCCCTCCTCCTCCTATCATACCTTTAATCATTCCCTTTTCACTCCTCTCCATCATTCTTGGAATCCTCGCAATCACCATCAACTTAGAACTTTTCACCACTCGAACCCATTAATGACTTCCCTTGTGAAATAAGGTGATCAACAAAAATGAAATGAGTACAGTGAGCTCGCTAGCTATTCATGATGCGCAAAAAAAGCATACATACATTCGGAGCCATACCTGATTCCCTTGGCTGTAGCCCTGGGTGTTCTGTTCTTGGTAACCTCCATAACTACAACACACAGAGAGTAATAACATACACGTTGTCTCAATTAAAATGAGTCCAGGTTTTGGGACAGGTCGTCACCCCCA
Source organism: Eptatretus burgeri (assembly GCF_056783735.1). NCBI lineage: Eukaryota > Metazoa > Chordata > Myxini > Myxiniformes > Myxinidae > Eptatretus > Eptatretus burgeri. The sequence continues at coordinate 1,394,778 of NC_140971.1, forward strand.
CCCCCCAAATCAACAACAGAGCAACACGACGAGTGCGTATAAGATTGCAGATGGACACGTGGAATAGTTACCTCTGACTCTGTTGATCAGGCTGTGTCGAATAAGAATACTCTGAATGGAACAAGAGGAAAGTTAAACAACTTGATCAAAACAGTTGTTGAGTATTCAGAAAAACTAAAACAAATCATGTACATAGAGTGAGCGTATCGACCAGAAATCGGCTCGTTATTGAAGCAATACAAGGACACAGAAGCTTAAACGCAACTGCAAGGCCATTTGGCCCACCATGCATACTTGTGTTATAACGTACATCCTGCTGAATTAACAGAGGCTGTTTTAATGAAAAGTTGAAGCTGATGCAGAAGTACCAAAGGAACAGTTAAAGGACATACAAACATGACCTGTAAGAAAAGGCAGGGAAAGGCAAAAATGAGAAATTTAAAAAAAATAAAAAATAAAAAAAAAAAAAAACACAAATGGAAACAGGAGAGGACACGACACGGCGATGAAGCTGAGAGATGGCACAAGATCAAAAAACCACCAATAAGTCTGCGGTGAAAGAGCAGTAGGCTCGATGCGACAGCTTCTGGACAAGTGATGCAGACGACTTTCAGAGCCTTGGCCTCCACGGGATCCAGAAACCAGAAGTGGGATTCGAGTTCACCAACCCACGAGAGGTACCAACACTGTTGTGCTTAAAATGAAGGCTGTGAGAGGTTCTGCAAAATCAAGGTGAGACTTTTCCAGGTCGACAATGTCCATTGTGCGTCTGACTTTAATGGCCAGCTTAGAGACGTTTCGAGCTCATGAAGGAGTTGGGATATTTACACACAGCAGAGACATCAGTGTACTTCTCCATGCACTTATTTACATGTAGAAGAGTATATAGCAACATGGTTTATTCGATTTAAGGGGGTGGCAGGCTGTGCGTGCCTCTCGGCCACTCGCCTTCTCAGCTGTCTAGCGTGGGCTCGAATCCTGACCCAGCTATAAGCTGTCATCCCAGTGTTTCACAGGACGAGCGATTCATCAATGCATGGGCCGTCCGAGGGATGGCCAAAGTGACGTCCCATCTACCGGCATTAGTTGGAGGACATTAAAGATCCCACGGTGTCCATTGTGAAGAGTCGGCAGGTAATCGTCGGCACCCTGAACAAATGACATTCCTGCGCTGACTTCCTGAGTCAGAGTGGGGACCCACCGAGGATTGTAGCTTTGCAACTGCTTCAGCAACACCGATGCTCTGTCCAGAGCATGGTTCATGATCTGATCTTTATTCAAATTACAAAGTATAGAGAACATCATTCAACTTTTACATGAGTTACAAGACGAACACAGATTCGTAGAAAATGGTTATTGCATGAGTGTGCACAACCATGTTGGCTTGGGAGATGCAAAGGACTGAAAATGTGTGGCAGGAAGGGGTTCAAAACCCAGACCTCCACAACCTATTTTCAGTTGGAGAGGGAGCCAGACACGAACTTCAGACTTCTGTCGAGACACGGATAACACTGAGATGCTTGGATTGCACTGGAACCACTCATATGCAAGATAGGACGTGCAAACTCACGCTGGAGGGTCAAAACCGAACACGTTGTATACCATAAGGAGATCAGAGAGGCCAGGTAATAGCTTCACTCCGGAGAGTAACCCAAGGTACTTTCCAGGCAAATAGAGCAGCTCAGAAAGGTAATCGACACAAGACAGGTGAAACCAGATTTACAGGTTAAAGCAGTTTTATGATTACACTGCAGAATCTCGTATTGTACAATAACGACTTGGTTACTGAACAATCGAGGATGAACCAAGGTGCACCGTCCAGGTTTAATCGAGGATGTATATGGGTGCACCACACAGGTTCAATCGAGGATGTACATAGATGCACCGTACAGGTTCAATGGAGGAGGAACCAAGGCACGACATACAGGTTCAATGGAGGAGGAACCAAGGTGCACTGCACAGGTTCAATGGAGGAGGCACCAATGCATGCCGTACAGGTTCAATGGAGGAGGCATCAAGGCGCGCCATACAGGTTCAATGGAGGAGGCACCCAGGCATGCCGTACAGATTCAATGGAGGAGGCACCCAGGCATGCCATACAGGTTCAATGGAGGAGGCACCCAGGCATGCCATACAGGTTCAATGGAGGAGGAACCCAGGCATGCCGTACAGATTCAATGGAGGAGGCACCAAAGCACGCCGTACATGTTCAATGGAGGAGGGACCAAGGCAAGCCGTACAGATTCAATGGAGGAGGCACCCAGGCATGCCGTACAGATTCAATGGAGGAGGCACCAAAGCACGCCGTACATGTTCAATGGAGGAGGCACCCAGGCATGCCGTACAGATTCAATGGAGGAGGCACCAAAGCACGCCGTACATGTTCAATGGAGGAGGCACCCAGGCATGCCGTACAGATTCAATGGAGGAGGCACCAAGGCAAGCCGTACAGGTTCAATGGAGGAGGGACCAAGGCACGCCGTACAGGTTCAATGGAGGAGGCACCAAGGCACGCCGTACAGGTTCAATGGAGGAGGCACCAAGGCACGCCGTACAGGTTCAATGGAGGAGGCACCAAGGCACTCCGTACAGGTTCAATGGAAGAGGGACCAAGGCACTCCGTACAGGTTCAATGGAAGAGGGACCAAGGCACGCCGTACAGGTTCAATGGAGGAGGGACCAAGGCACGCAGTACAGGTACAATGGAGGAGGAACCAAGGTGCACTGCACAGGTTCAATGGAGGAGGCACCAAGGCACGCCGTACAGGTACAATGGAGGAGGCACCAAGGTGCACTGCACAGGTTCAATGGAGGAGGCACCAAGGTGCACTGCACAGGTTCAATGGAGGAGGCACCCAGGCATGCCGTACAGATTCAATGGAGGAGGCACCAAGGCACGCCGTACAGGTACAATGGAGGAGGCACCAAGGTGCACTGCACAGGTTCAATGGAGGAGGCACCAAGGTGCACTGCACAGGTTCAATGGAGGAGGCACCCAGGCATGCCGTACAGATTCAATGGAGGAGGCACCAAGGCACGCCGCACAGGTTCAATGGAGGAGGAACCCAGGCATGCAGTACAGATTCAATGGAGGAGGCACCAAGGCACGCCGTACAGGTTCAATGGAAGAGGGATCAAGGCACGCAGTACAGGTTCAATGGAGGAGGAACCAAGGCACGCAGTACAGGTTCAATGGAGGAGGAACCAAGGCACGCAGTACAGGTTCAATGGAGGAGGAACCAAGGCACGCAGTACAGGTTCAATGGAGGAGGAACCAAGGCACGCAGTACAGGTTCAATGGAGGAGGAACCAAGGCACGCAGTACAGGTTCAATGGAGGAGGCACCAAGAACCGTACAGGTTAAAGGCCAAAGTTCCAGGACTTGCAGAGTTGTGAACCTCGAGACATGATGTACGAGCTCAGGCCAAGTCTGATTGAAGGATTTTCCGAACCCAATATTTTAAACCATTTCCATTCATCTACCTGCGCATACCGCACGTGCGTGTGTACGTGTACGTGTACGTGTACGTGCGTGTGCGAGTGTGAGTGTGCGTGCATGTGTACGTGTACGAGCGTGTGCGAGTGTGAGTGTGCGTGCATGTGTACGTGTACGAGCGCGAGTGTGCACGTGTGCGTGCGTGTGTGCCTGTGTGTGTGCCTGTGTGTGTGCCTGTGTGTGTGCCTGTGTGTGTGCCTGTGTGTGCGTGCGTGCGTGTGCCTGTGCGTGTGCCTGTGCCTGTGTGTGTGCCTGTGTGTGTGCCTGTGTGTGTGCCTGTGTGTGCGTGTGTGCCTGTGTGTGTGTGCGTGCGTGTGCCTGTGCGTGTGTGTGTGCGTGTGTGTGTGCCTGTGTGTGTGCCTGTGTGTGTGCCTGTGTGTGTGCCTGTGTGTGTGCCTGTGTGTGTGCCTGTGTGTGCAGATCGTTTATTCAAGTTTTTAACGTGCGATGCCTTTGAACGTGGACGCACCAAGGTGCATCGTACAGGTCCAATGGAGGTGCCCCTTGTGGATTCCTCAACACCAAGCTGTTCATAAGGGGAACTCTCCCAACAAAGGTGATGACAACCTTCGAGAGAAAAACAAGAACCAACCCCTGCATCCCCCGTCGGTGTAAGCACATGCGACGCCCAAACCTGCACGACCTTCCTCAACACGAACAATACACGTGCGATTTGCGGCACGCACGGAAACAGCCGTATATAATCAAGATCCACACGTACATGCACAGACATCGCGGGAGCCCGTCGATTGTGCGATCATCGCAAGCCTAAGCCCGAGGCCTAACACCAATCCTCAACACGGACACTCGGCTTTAAGCAACAAGGAAAAGCAAACAATTCCCTTTTTCGCTTCTCTCTCTCACACACACACACACACAATGCACAAAACGTTTGATCCTGAATGAAACGACGAGGCTCTGACAGATAAACCCTCTGCCAAGGGAATTAAAATGCCCGAACGTCGTACCTGAAGACGCCATTGCAGAGTGAACAGGAAGAAGAATGACGTCAGTTCCGGTGATGAAATCTCCCTCTCGATTTACCTTTCTAACCTCCTTCGCCTTCGTTTCATGTGCCGTTTCTCACATCGAATAAAAGGCCTTGCTATTTGCCATGAAAATCGGGTTCCATTCGCACGTTCCTTCAGAGCCTGAGGAGTGAGGTTGGCTTGATCAGAGGTCCCCCTTGTACTCGTTCAAAATCGCCGTGAACGCCCTTCGAAAATGGAAGGCCAGTGGGGCAGGTACCGGCAATGAAAATAAGAAAACCAAGTGGATTACACTTGAGCGTCGAAAATCAGAACGAATGACGAGTTTCTGAGTGATGTGGACGAAACGGCGGCAAGGCGCGAGTGGAAGTGTATGTGAATGTTTCGGGAAGCTCGGCTGGTCTCGTTCGTTTACACCTTATTAGAAACAGAAAAACCGAAGTTCGTGCTCGTAGGGGAGCACAGGACGGTCGCTGGTGCAGGTTCTTTGGGTTCTTTGTGAAAATGATTCTTTCATCGGGAATATCAGTGCGATCGGGTCTGACGTCATCTGTTTGCATTGCCATTGATGATCCAATGAAGACCTTCACCATTGGCTCTTGACCACGTGGTGGGCAGGTTGTCCCATTGAATCATGACATTTTCATTTAAGAATCATTATTCTGCTTTAATTGTTTCTTTTTCTGCTTAAAAAACTTCAGTTGGTGACCTCTCGTGGGTTACCATGTTGCCTTTACGAATAAATGATCTTCACACGTCCTGTCGCTGTTTAACATTTTAAAGATTAAGGGTGTCACTGTCACGTGTCCCATATACCAATCAACGGTTAAGACGGCTGGCTAGAGATCTCACGGTCTTGAGTTCAAGCCACTGTCGGCCGTTAAATTAACACCAGGTGGGGTTCACTCAGCCTGTCATCCTGAGGTAGGCAAAATGAATACCAGCTTACTGGTAACGGGGCACTGCATCAGCGGCACGACCATGCTCTCGGCAATGATGCCACCAGTGGCTACAGGCTGCATGTCAGTAAATCCATCGGAGGGACTGGGGAGAGGGGTGGGGTTGGAATGGGGATATCACAAATTGTGAAAAATAAAAGTAGGACCACTAGACCTGCAGCTTACCTGGGCCCTGGGATAAATGTTGTCACCCAAATTTGGTGGCATTCTGACTGGTGGGTCTGGAAAGGAAAGGTTTTGAAGGAATTTACACAATTTTCCCAAAAATGTACGAAGTCAGCCATTTAGACACGCGTCCGATCATGTGATCGGCATGATTTCCACAATTTAACCATCCCTACCCTGGCCTGATGTTGCAACCCAAATTTTGTTGCATTCTGATTGATGGGTCTGGAAAAGAAGATTTTGGAATGAATTTGCATGACCGCTATTTTGACACATTTTCGGTCACGTGATCGGCTTGGCCTCTGCAATCTATCATGACCCTGTCTTAATTTTGTCATCGAAATTTGGTGGCATTCTGACTGGTGGCTCTGGAAAATAAGATTTTTGAAGGAATGCACGTGATTTTCCCCCAAAATTGACCAAGTCGGCCATTTTAACACATTTCCGATCACGTGATAGGCATGACCCCCGCAATTTAACCATCCCTACCCTGGCCTAATGTTGAAACTCAAATTTGGTGGCATTCTGACTGGTGGCTCTGGAAAATAAGATTTTTGAAGAAATTTACTAAGTCGGCCATTTTGATCTACTTAAGTCATGTGACCAGAATGAGCTTTGCAATCCCCATTACCAGTCAGGAGAGGAACGTTGCTGCCAAATTTCAGCCGAATCGGCTCAGCGATTTGGCCGGAGAAGTCGAAATAGGAGACGGACGGTGTGCGATGACAATACCTGATCTGGAATTTAAATTCCAGATAAGCTAAAAATGTGGGTGAGGGGGGAATACGTTTTTTGTATTTTTGGGGGGGTTTGGCTGGGGAAGTCGAAA